>NC_092645.1:38652998-38730382 GCF_039555335.1 Amphiura filiformis | reverse complement strand
CTCTTTTATCTTGATTTTTTTCGCATATATGGACATGACTTGACCTCCGGTTAATATTTTATCGAAGAAAGAAAAAAATTCGAGTGGTTCTAATAATACGTATTGGGCCCTATAAATGTTTTATCCGTTTTGGAGGCTACACTGTCGGAAAAGCTCTTTTATCCGGATTTTTTCGCATATATGGACATGACTTGACCTCCAGTTAATATTTATCGAAGAAAGAAAAAAATTCGAGTGGGTCTAATTTTTTGTTACGTATTGGGCTCTTTACATTTGTATGCGTTTTGGAGGTTACACTGTCGGAAAAGCTCTTTTATCCGGATTTTTTTCGCTTATATAAGAACAGGACCTGACCTCCAGTTAATATTTATGGAAGAAAAAAAATTCGAGTGGGTCTAATTTTTTGTTTCGTTATGCGTTTTGGAGGTTACACTGTCGGAAAAGCTCTTTTATCCGGATTTTTTTCTCATATATGGACATGACTTGACCTCCGGTTAATATTTATCAAAGAAAGACAAAAAAATCGAGTGGGTCTAATTTTTTGTTACGTATTGGGCTCTATACATTTTTTATGCGTTTTGGAGGTTACACTGTTGGAAAAGCTCTTTTATCCGGATTTTTCGCATATAAGGACATGACCTGACCTCCAGTTAATATTTATTGAAGAAAGACAAAAAATAGGGTGGGTCTAATTTTTTGTTACGTATTGGGCTCTTTACTTTTTATTTGCGTTTTGGAGTTTACACCGTCGGTAAAGCTCTTTTATCCGGATTTTCTCGCATATATGGACATGACCTGACCTCCAGTTAATATTTATCGAAGAAAGAAAAAAAATTCGAGTGGTTCTAATTTTTTGATACGTATTGGGGTCTATTCATTTTTTATGCGTTTTGGAGGTTACTCTGTTGGTAAAGCCCTTTTATCCGATTTTTTTTCGCATATATGGACATGACTTGATCTCCCGTTAATATTTATCGAAGAAAAAAAAAATCGAGTGGTTCTAATTTTTGTTACGTATTGGGCTCTATACATTTTTATGCGTTTTAGAGGCTACACTGTCGGAAAAGCGGTTTATCTTGATTCTTTCGCATATATGGACGACTTGACCTCCGGTTAATATTTATCGTAGAAAGAAAAAAATTCGAGTGGTTCTAATTTTTGTTACGTATTGGGCTCTATACATTTTTTATGCGGTTTGGAGGTTACACTGTTGGTAAAGCTCTTTTATCCGATTTTTTTTGCATATATGGACATGACTTGATCTCCGGTTAATATTTATCGAAGAAAGAAACAAATTCGAGTGGTTCTAATTTTTGTTACGTATTGAGCTCTATTCATTTTTTATGCGTTTTGGAGGCTACACTGTCGGAAAAGCTGTTGTATCCGGATTTTTCGCATATAAGGACATGACCTGACCTCCAGTTAATATTTATCGAAGAAAGAAAAAAAATTCGAGTGGTTCTAATTTTTGATACGTATTGGGCTCTATATATTTGTATGCGTTTTTGAGGTTACACTCAGAAAAGCTCTTTTATCCAGTTAATATTTATCGACGAAAGAAAACAATTCGAGTGGGTCTAATTTTTTGTTACGTATTGGGCTCTTTACATTTTTATGCGTTTTGGAGGTTACGCTGTCGGAAAATCTCTTTTATTCGGATTTTTTTCTCATATATGGACATGACCTGACCTCCAGTTAATATTTATCGAAGAAAGAAAAAAATTCGAGTGGGTCTAATTTTTTTGTTACGTATTAGGCTCTATATATTTTTTATGCGTTTTAGAGGTTACACTGTCGGAAAAGTTCTTTTATCCGGATTTTTCGCATATATGGACAGGACCTGACCTCCAGTTAATATTTATCGAAGAAAGAAAAAAATTCGAGTGGGTCTAATTTTTTGTTACGTTATGCGTTTTGGAGGTTACACTGTCGGAAAAGCTCTTTTATCCGGATTTTTTCGCCTATATGAACATGACCTGACCTCCAGTTAATATTTATCGAAGAAAGAAAAAAATTCGAGTGGGTTTACAATTTTTATGCGTTTTGGAGTTTACACTGTTAGAAAAGCTATCTTATCCGGATTTTTTCGCATACATGGACATGACTTTACCTCCAGTTAATATTTATCGAAGAAAGAAAAAATTCGAATGGTTCTAATTTTTGTTACGTATAATTGAGCTCTATACATTTTTTTGCGTTTTGGAGGTTACATTGTTGGAAAAGCTCTTTTATCCGGATTTTTCGCATATATGGACATGACTTGACCTCCGCGTAATATTTATCGAAGAAAGAACAACAATTGAGTTATGCGTTTTGGAAGTTACACTGTCGGAAAAGTTCTTTTATCCGGAATTTTTTTTGCATAAATGGAGTTGACCTGACTTACGGTTAATACCTATCGAAGAAAGAAAAAAAGTGGAGAGGGTCTAATTGTTACGTTATGCGTTTTGGCTCCGACACTGTCGAAAAAGTTCTTTTTTCCGGATTTTTTCGCATAAATGCACTTGACTTGACCTCCGGTTAATATTTATCGAAGAAAGAAACAAAACCGAGAGGGTCTAATTTTTGTTACGTTATATGCCCTTCTCTAGATCGTGGCCCTATTTACTCCCATGTTTTATTTTACTGAGAAATTTGCTCAATTTTACTGGTAAATTTGCTTTAAAATGAGTATATATTGGCCGTTGCAATGGAAACTGCCTTCACTTTGAATGCTCCTAATAGCTTAAAATTAAAGCTTGTATATCAATAATATAAAGTGTAATACAAACTTTTGTAATGTAAGAAACTGCTCAAGATTATAAAAGAGGCTCCATCACTGAAAACACGCATTAGTGCCTACTTATTTCAAGAGTTCATAGGTCAAAAATCAGTCTCAGAAAAATGTTTGTATTGACTTTTGATCCAAATATCCATCGCAACTTGATATACTTGCCATTTTGCAAACATTTACCATGTAAAAATTACATTTTTGGGACAAAGCTGCAAAAAAACCCCAAAAAATCAAATGTCTTGAATGAACACAAAAAATTTGAAGTTACTACCCCCATGCATATCCGATGACCCCTTTTTATTGCTTTAACCTAAAATTTCAAAAATAATTAGTCAATTTTTTTCAAGTTGCTAATATCGCCAAAAATGACTAAATTGGTCTATATTTTTGTTAGCTCATTCCAAAAAAGACAATACTTTGGTGAAACCGACACTAAATGATAAACATTTTCACTCCCCACAAACACTTTTGTGGGTCAACCAGGAATCAAATTTAAAAGAAGATAATCCATTTTTCTGGAATCCGTCACCCCCCCCCTTCTAGCCTCCTGTTATGCACCTGATGCACCTAACTTTATAGGCCATATGCCTTTAACCATTATTAGTTTTCTAAATCACACCAGAATGCATTAAATTAGTTCAAAATAGTCGAATGTCAATTTTCCGGGGGCTTTCCCACTGAGGCTCTGGACCCCGACAGAGGCCTAGCATTGAGCCCCCTGGACCACCTGTCGATGTCTTTGGGCATGCCCATGATATTCTTTCAGCAATGTCATGTTCAAAGGGAAGCAAGAAATGTCATTTGTTTTTATACTTTTGAATGCCTACATCGCGGCATCACATGATTAGTTGTACAGTGACTTGTTAAATCTAAAAAGTAAATATATGATTTTATTGCTGTAACATTCTGACTGTATAATGTGAGAACCAGTACAAGTGTCAACCTAAAGCATTCGATAAAAACAAATCAAAAACAAAAAAAGACCCAGGACTTGTTTTTAGTTAGGAGAGGAGAACATCATTTTTTTTTCTGATTGGTGGGGGAACCTAAAAGGGGGAACGTAAAAAATCGAGAAAAAATATGGAAATCCTCCATCCTCCCTTGCTGGCGTAAATAATGACCGCTCCTTAAATACTGCAAAAATCTGAAATGTGTGAAAATCATAGATTTTCTATTATGTTGTCCTGCAATCACACCAAATTTGTCTGAAACCAATTAACATGAGTTTAGTGTAAGAAATTGAGTACCACATAAGATTGGAGGTGTTATTTGACACCTTTAAAGTATTTTGATAATAGTACCAAAATGCATTGACACCAGTGTGTTGTTAATTGACACGCCAGCAGTGTATTCAAGGGTGTCATTTGACACTCCGATTTACTCCAGTAGTAGAACATGTCACTTACACTCCAAGGGAGTATGTCACTACACCCCAAGGGGGTGTGCTTCTACTACATACTCTTCTGCAGTGTCAACACGCTTGACACCTTTGGAGTGTTAATTTGAGCTCGCCGTGCTGTGCGTATGCGTATTTTGATTTTATAGCACTGATCGTCTGCGCAGCGAAGTGGTCGTGTGAAATCGAGAGTTCCATCTAAAATGTGAGTATTATCATTAATTTCATGTTTTTGGTATAATAAAAAAGTGCAATGACAAATATGGATATTATAACTTATACCTAGGCCTATTCGTATAAATTCATGAAAACGTGTAAACTACGGCGTTATAGTATACTTTTAGTCCCCATCAATTGCACGTATGCCCAGTAAGCTTATTCTACATGTAGGCCTAATGTTAATGTAGGCATACGACTCTCGAGTCACGACGGTCCATGTAGCAACAGTAGCACGCAGTCTGTTATTGTCTAATCACTCTGTTCTTGTCTGATTTTTTTCAGCATCATACAGTTGAGTGTGGTATCTAGGCCTACAACACTACAGGATATCTGGCAATGTGTGATTTCACATATCAACCAACGTGACACTTTTACTTGGTCTCTCAACCCATGAAAGGCGTCATTTTGACACCTTTCAAAATGGGTCCTGAGACGAGACCCCAATGGTGTCAATTTAAAATGACACCTTTAGTTGGTCTCCCAACCCTTGGACGGGGTCATTTTGACACCTTTCAAAATGGGTCCTGAGTCGAGACCCCAATAGTGTCAATTTAAAATGACACCCTAAAGGTGTTAATCATGACACCATTAAGGTGTCAAGATTATACCTGTCAAAATGACACTATTAAGGTGTCAAGATCACACCACATAGTTGTCAAAATGACACCATAGCATGCTCATGTGGGGACCCATATGCGACACCTCTAGTGGTGTAAAATGACACCTTTATTTTTTTTCAGTGCAGGAACCCTTCAATCCAGGTTTTCCTGATGAAGAGGAACCCTCTATCTTGGAAGATGAAGTTCGAGCTGTCGTGAAAGAAAGTGCCAAAAATAAAGCAGCCGGTACTGACGACATAACAACAGGAACCATCCAAGCATGTGGGAATGTTGGAATCAAGTGGCTGACTAGAGTCTTCAATGCAGCGTGGGAGGAGAGAGCAGCACCTGATGATTGGCAACAGGCGATAGTGATTCCTATCTGGAAAAAGAAAGGAAGCAAGAGAGATTGTGAAAAATACAGGGGCATCTCCTTGCTGAGTCACGCCGGCAAGATGTTTGCAAAGATCATAGAGAGAAGAATTCGACCCCCAGTGGAGCTGCAACTAAGTGAAACACAGTTTGGCTTCAGGAAAAACAGGGGATGTACAGATGCCATTTTTGCGCTACGACAGTTATGTGAAAAGTGTATCGAGTTCAACCAGGAGCTGCACATGGTGTTCGTAGACCAAGAAAAGGCTTTTGATCGGGTGGATAGAGAACAGTTGTGGGCTGTAATGGAGGGCTATGGAATAAGAGGTCAACTGCTAGATAATGGCAGAGCTCTATATAAAGACAGCAAATGCATGGTGAGAACCAGAAGTGGGCAGTCAAAGTGGTTCCCAGTAACATCAGGGGTACGTCAAGGCTGTGTGCTGTCGCCACTGCTCTTCTTGATTTATATGGACAAGATCGCCAAGGAAGCAAATCCAACTAGTGGAGAAATAAATGAGCTTCTCTTTGCAGATGACCAGAGCCTCATCCACAAGGACTCAGCAGGACTTCAATATCATACCAACAAACTAAATGCAGCATGTGAGAAATATGGCATGAAAGTCAGCATAGCGAAAACAGAGACCGTGGTGGTTAGTAGATTACCCAAGGATATTGACATCACCATTAACAACAGCAAGCTAAAACAGACAAAGGAGTTTAAGTACTTGGGAAGTATCTTTTCTGAGGATGGAAGTATCACCAGAGAAATAGAGACACGATGTCAAATGGCCAACAATATTATCTACCAACTAGGCCCGCTTCTCACACATCCTGCAATACCGATGGATACAAAAGCAAAACTCATCAATGCCATATTTTTCCCAACTCTCTGCTATCAGTGCCAAACATGGACTCTCAACAAAAGAACAAACCAAAAGCTCATCACCTGTGAAATGAGATGCCTAAGAAGAGCAGCTAATAAGTCAAGGAGGGATAAAATCAGGAATGAGGATATCAGAAAGATGGTGGGTACCACACCAATCACAGAATATGTTGCAAAACAATAAGTTAGATGGTTCGGCCACCTTATGCGAATGGCCCCTAGCCAACCTGCAGCAAGAATATATAACAGCAAAACAACATGAACTAGGGCTAGAGGAAGACCAAGGAAGAGGTGGGCAGATGGAGTAAAGGAAGTACTCTCAAGTCATGGGATTACCATGAGTGAGGCTACCCGACTTTCCCAGCTGGAAAGAAAGTTACATTTCCCCACGACGCTATAAAAGGCAAAAGTGGTGGATTAAGGTTAAACAAAGTGTTGAAGGGCTTTACCTCCAGAAAAAATATATTATTACCTTATACGTAAGAAAATATGTCTACTTATCATGTGAAATAAAAAAAATCCGGAAAAAAATGTGTGAAAATGTGTTTTTAGCCTATTTTTTTAGCTCTTGTCAAGCACTATTATTCGATTTGTTTACAAGCGCCAAGCAACTGTCGTCTAGGAGAGTGATTGACATCTTTATTATTAGAGAAGAATGGAATCTGTATAGTTCATGAATATTCATGTAGTATTTATACAACCTGTATCCCAGCCATTTTGCTTAGCTATCATAATCGTTCATATAAGACGCCCATATGATCCATGGTGTTAAACTGATATTCAACAACTTTATATCTCTCGATCTTTGCGATCCGAAATATTGAATTTCAACTTTAGGCACATCTCTAGCAAGATAATTAAATACCTGTCACAAATATAGGTCTCGAAATGTTACTTGCAACGTTAAAAATGTGAATAGAGAACAAATCGGGTTCAAACATGCTTCAAAAATATGAAAGTAATTGTCAACGCCTACTACCAGAATAGCCGGAAGAGGGCAGACTTCATAAAGGGAGTGTTCATAATATATTTTAGTGGGGGACAAAGAATTTGAAACTTATTTCGGGAAATTTCCTGGGTTTTTGGTTTTGTTTTTTTATTTTATCTTCCTGTTCGGGTGTTTCGGTTGGCACATTTTCGGGGCATTTTCATGCACTTCACAGGAGTTTTTTCGTGGCTTCTCTGTAGCTGTCGTGTGTCTTTTTCCCCACGTACAGGGTATAAATAATAAATGAATAATAATATATGACAAGAATCTGGAACTTCAACATCAAAAAACAAACCAACAACAAGACAAACTGTACCCTGCTAAAAATATCAACCCCTATCCTCTCTGAGAATAAAAATAATAAGACTCCAACCTCACCTGCAAAAAAATTTTTTCGGGGATAATTTGGGATAAGTTCGGGCCTATTTTATTGCGACAATTTTCCAAATCTATAAGGTGAAATACGGTGTCGTGGGGATGTGCGGCAGATTTGGGGTGCATTTTCAGCCATTTAGTTTAGACTCTGTTGCATTTTTAGCCATGATTTTATTGACCCTCAGTGTCTTGAAAATTAGGTTTAAGAATGGTATTTTTCAATGATTTTCTCGAAAAAGTAAAAATTTGCGAAAACTTTCAGTCCAAAAGTTGATACAATTTTGGGTCTGTTTTATTCAAATTTGGTTTAAAATCGTACCGTAGTTTTTCGGAGTCACAGCCTCACATCCTTACCCAAACCAACTTGAGAAGGTTCCCCCGGTGTGTGTGCAAATTTGCAATTTATAGGCCTACACTCATCATTTAAGCCTAAAATCAAAGTGTTAATACCATTAACACAACCATGGCCCGTTTTGTCGTGATGACTGGCTTCCAAAATGTAGGCCTATTTTAAATTATAAATCTGGTCCCGCTAGAGGTGTGTTTTTACTACCCGCGGAGGTCTCTCCCTCGGGTTCGTGGATGTGCCACAGTTTTGGAGTAGGCCTACCTTTTCAACGACTATGATGGGTGGGTTTACAGCGAAGACCAACTTTTGGGCGCATTTTGGCAAAAGTGCCCTTAAAAAAGCGTCAAATTAGGCCAAATGTGGGTGACTGCAGTCCCCGCGGTACAAATGTTTTGAAGAGACCCGCCTGAGGTGTTATAAAAAAATGGTCGGGCCTGCTAAAAACCTCCCGGAATCAAGCATGGGTAGGCATACCAAAATGCCTTGAGACCCCCCCCAACCCAGCGCCGGGACCTCCATGACATGATATTCTCCGCGAGTCCACCAGAAAATATAAAAATATAACATTTTGATAGGCCTACTAGACCTAGGCCTATATTTGTCTGTAAACCTTTCTTGTAGTTGTAGGCTACCGCGTATGTCTACCGTGATGGCAGTAGCGTGGCGGCCGGGGGGGGGGCAATTGCAAAAGTTGCCTATTTGGGCCCCCGCCCCTAGTGCAAGGAAAAAAGAGGGAAAGAGGGGGGAGGGAAAAAGAGAGGGTGAGAGGAGGGCAGAGAGATGGGGAATCCAAACGATATGCAATAGGCCTACAGCTCAATAGGCCTACCATATACGATTATTATCAATAAGCCTGGCAAAAATTGTCTATTTGGGCCCCCGCCCCCAGTGGGAAATTTGGTGGATTTGGGCCCCTCAAAAAATCCCAGCTACGCCGCTGCGTGATCAGGGGCGTAGCCAGCCGTCTTTGCCAGGGTGGGCAAGGCTAAAAAAATGTCCCCCAAGTTAATAAATAAATAGAGCGAAGCGAGCATAGCGAGTGGAGCGACCACTAGCGTGGGGTCCAGGGGCCCGCTTTAGGGCCCCTGGTGGGGGTCCAGGGGGCGAATCCCCCGGAAGCTCGTGGGTTTGGGGCATTTTTATACCATGAGGGAAGCCTCATTGCATACATTTGTAACGTTTTTATGTGAACATTTTGCCTTGTAAAAAATGTAAAGTTTTGATTTTAGAATTATCTGAAAGGGCCAGCTTTGGGGCCCCTGGTGGGGGTCCAGGGGGCGAAGCCCCCGGAAGCTCATGGGGTTTGGGCATTTTTATACCATGAGGAGAAGCCTCCTTGCATACATTTGTAACGTTTTTATATGAAAATTTTGCCATGTAAAAATGTTAAGTTTTGATTTTAGAATTATCTGAAAGGAAACAAAATTGAATTTACAATGTAAGAACAATTAAAATAAATAAAACTGATTATTCTTCACTATTACATTCACTTGAATTATTTCCCCCTTCTCCCCTTTGTTCTCTTTCCTTCTTCTTTAAATTCTTCAATTTCTTCCCCTTTCTCTCATTCCTTCCCCACTCCGTTAAATGACTTTCCAATTACTTCCCCTTCTGTTCCTTAAGTTTCCATTCTTTCTCTTTCCGTCTTCTTCATATTCTTCAGTTTCTCCCCCTTTTTCTCATTCCTTCCCCCTTCCATTACACTCACATAAATTACTTCCCCTCAAATCACTTTCCATTCCCTTCCTTAAATTCCCTTTCCTTTCTTCCCCTTTCTTACACTCTTTCCCCCTGTGCATGCATTGCTTCCCCACAATAAACATGCAAGTTGTTGTTTTTTCCTCTTTTTCCCTCTTTCGTTCCCCTTTCCCTATTCCTTCCCCCATCCCTCTTGGGCTTCCCTTTTGTTTTTTCATTTCCCGGTTTTTTTATTTATTCAGGATTCCTCTCTGTTGCTTTTCCTTCCTTCTGGACCCTTTCTTTCACCATTCCCTCTTCCTTTTCTCTTCTTTTTCTTTCTTTTTTCCTTTCTTTTCCCCTTCTTTCCTTTCTTTTCTTCTTCTTTTCCCTTCTTTTCTTTATTCTTCCCCCTTTTCTTTCTCTTTTTTCCTTCTCGCTAAAAATTTCCCCCCAGATTTTTCCAGGGTGGGCGAGTCGCCCACCCTGCCCACCCCTAGCTACGCCACTGTGCGTGATGATGTTGCAAAGTTGCGGAAGTTCATTCATAAATTTCCCATTTCCACTCGACAACAACCCGGGACAACAACAGGCCAGCACGCAGCGCGCAGTAGCTAATCCCCGAGCTAATCAGAGACATGTGCGTTTCTCTTTCAATGTACGCTTCAAATAATTATGCTCTCGGCGTCGAAAGTATGATAATGGAAAATATTTATAATGAACACTCCCTTATTTAGCCACACCTCAGTTCCTTTCTCGGGTTGCCTGGTATATCAGCAAAATCCTACACCTATCGCCTTCCCTTGGTAAAATCCCTGATAAAAACTCGTGATATTGAAATTGAATTTCCGCAGCGCCAGAACTTCCGTCATTCTAGCATCATGGATGGATATGCAGTGGCGCCGCTAGGGGGGCAGTATTTCCACCAATATTTTTTCTTTCCCACCCAGTTTTTAGGCAAAATCCCCACAATTATGTAATTTTCCACTTTTTGCGGCAATTTAGTGCAAAATGATGATTTCTAAGTGCCCCGTCTCAAATTCACTTCCCCCCATGCCCCGCGAAAAAATTCTGGTTCCGCCACTACGGGTATGGCCATAGCTAGGGGCTTTCCCCCCACCCCAGTTGCCCTTGGTTATGCTGGACGTATGAGAAATTTAGAGCTTGTTCAATTCCACCAATTTTAGAAATTTTAAAGGTATATACAGTGTAGGCCTATATAGGATCACAGTCAAATAAAATATCGTAGGCCTAATAATTTTACCAATGGCATTTATTGAGCTGCTCCTATGGTTTAATATTGATATTATATAATTGAGCTCCTTGTCAAGCTCCTGAGTACAGTGACTAACTGAGCTCCCGCTATTTTCAGAAATGAAGGCCTGGCCTTAAATGAATAGGCCCTAATTAGGATTGAGGCAGCCTTTTGTTTCATTTTACAGAACTTTTTTTTAATCCCCCAAAATTAGTGGGTTTTTTTTAATGGGGAGTAGGCTTTTAAAACGAAATTCAAATTTGGCAATATTTTCCATTGCTTAACGAATTGATCTGCGTGAAAATGCCTAAACATGTGGCCAGAGCGGGATGAGTGGTATAAAAATCTTAACTTGTGAGAAAGGACGTAGGCCTATGGGGTTGTATGAGGTTGTGGATCACGAAATGCCCCTTTAATGTGTGCTAGGTAAAGTCATTCTTCCTCCCTTTCGACATGCCAAAATTTATTCCCTCCCCCGGCCCCGGCTTGCCAAAAAATTACTTTCTCGAAAGGCTGTGCAATCAGTAGGCCTACCGGTATTAGCCTACTAATTATAATCCAAAATTTCCAAGCGACTCGCTAAAAATCGCTTGCCTCCCGTCTCGGCCAGCCAAAAATCGCTTGTCCGCACCCCTGGACTGCCAAATTTTGTGGCCCTCCCCTTGGCCTGCCAAAACTGTGCCCCACCCCTTTGCATAGGCCTAGGCCTATATGCCAATTTTTGGGATCCCCAATTTCCATACCCATAACTTAAACCTGTTGCAAGCGCAGCAAGCATGAAAATGTGCACATTTTTTTCGCGCCCTAACTACCCCCCCACATTTTCCCTCCCATGCACCAGGTTCATTGGCGCTAGATTTTAAGCTAGAAAATACCTAAATATTTTAAAATCCAAACTCGGCAACACCACTTTATCGGGCAAATAGAGCCCGTCGTATACGTAAACAGCGTGTTTAAAAAAATGAGAGTGTCACTTTTGTCCAAAAATTTCGAATTTTGGCCTTGAGCAGCGACAATCAGAGGTAAGAAAAACACAGTATGACGCAGCTTGAAATATAGAATCACTATATCAATTTTGAAGTTTGTACTTCAAAGCACGAGCCGAAACGAGGTGAAATGGTTCTAAAAAAAATTGATTTCGCTGTATCTTTTTATCGCGAAACTAGACAATTTGACAGCAGCGAGTCGGAAAAATAGCAAATATCTCAATTTTCTGCTATCGAAATAAAAATTTAAATAGCACCTGCATATAGAAGAGGGTTTATAGAAATAATGTAGGTCAGAATTTTGTCTATGAAATCGTGCACGGAATTGTTATTACTGGTTACAAAACGACATACAAGTGGAGGCCATTTTACTTCAAATTCGGCAAACATGTAAGCTTACTAAAACAAATCGAGACAAGCAATATCAAGAATGAATATGCACATTCTTTTATTGACTTGTTTGTAATGTGCGTCGTAGTTCCCAACAAAATCGCCACTTCCACTGAGAAATTATGGCCGTGTTCCCAAAAATCTTGATGCTCCGGATATTGAAAAAAATTGAAATGTTTGAAAAGTACATTTCTTTTTGAGCCAAGTGGAAAATTCAAGCATAATAATAACCAGTACACTTTCAGCTTTTAGACGTAGTTTGCGTTTTCTCTCTACGATTATTTATTTCCAGAAATAGATAATTTTAAAGGGGGCTACATGCAGTCTCATTCTGGATCGATCATTACAAAGTTTAGTATAACCTTAAAGTAAAGTAAAGTATGAACTTGGTGCTCCACACCTATCAAAAAACAAACTGGTTAAAATGCTTCTATTTTCAATTATGAGCTATAGTTTTTAACTTGCGATATTATTTCACTGAAACTTAATTAAGCCATATGTAACAGGTTACCACAACCACACTGCAGCAATGTTGTATTTCTTTTCACCAATACCACCATATTAGGTGGTTTTTCGTAAGCTTCACTTTTGTGATTTTGGTAACTATTTTATTTTTATGTGTCCAATCCATCTCAACTAGGCAATCTAAATTGTACTCACCATTTACATCCCAAGGTATTTTAGTATATCCACCTCCCACCTTTTCAATATTATATTCAGTAAAAGACAAAATATCAAAATTGATGCCTCATTATGATATCACAGACTATCACAAGTTTTCAAAATGGATGCCTAAATTTGACCTGAACCAAGTGACCTATAACCTGACCTATGGTGACATAATAGCCTTTTAAATCTCTTTTCCTAACAACACATTATAGAAGGTATATAGTATTAAATTGACTATGCATCCATTGTCAAATTGTGGAAAAGTTTATTTAATTTATTCAGTGTTATTAAGCATGCTATTTAGCATGCATTGCTGAATAAGTTTTCTACGGATAGTATAACAAAGGATTTAATGTATTCTATTCATGTACTCTACTTAAAGAGAATAAATTATGGTTTGTTATGAAACATGTACTTAAGAAATTTGCAACAAAAAAAAGAAGAGGGATACTGATCAAAATCATGGTATTATACCCCCTTAAGCAGAATCCATATTACCTTCCCTGAGTCTTCGACCATACCCGTCCTACGGGCCAGGTCGATTCGCACCCAAAACAATTCGGTCCCACGCCAAATCGGCCACAAACCATTTTGAGCACATGCGATTTCTGTTCCAAACAAAATCGGTCATTTACCAATAAACTGTTTTTTAATATAAATGTTACGTTCATCATTAAACAGAGAAAATTAAAAGATATATCATGAAAGAGGACACCCCAAAAGGACAAAAACATGAAACTATAGAAAGGAAGGAATAATATGCTAGTATGGTGCCCAGTCATTCCTTTTTGATTGCGGTGACGTAACTTTGTGTGCTGCCGCTAGAAGAGGGTGGGTGGTATGGGATGAGACACCCCTCCTCCAATTCTTAATGTTGTCGGCAAAAGTGACGTTTGTCGGCAAAACATATAGGATTGTCGGCAGATTACAAAAGCCAATATGCGGAAGTTGTTGTTATACAATATTGTTATTGTAAAAGTAGTTAATAATGAAAAAAATATTGAGGAACAATTCTGATAATCCCCCCCCCCCCCCACACACACACACGTTTTAGATTTTTGAGCGCCCTGGCGAAAAAATGATATTGGGATCTACAATTCACAATTGTATTAGACAGACCAAAATATTTCCGTCGGCAAAATATGCCGTATACCCCCCCCCCAATCCGATTGATCTAACGACGCCCCTGTTTACTTTGTGTCAGGGGGCGAAAGTCGACCAAGGGTGTACAATGTTACTAAATGTTCGCTATTCCGAAAAGAACGGTTCTCTATTCCGAAGGTTATCTATTCCGAAAATTCTCAAAACACAAACAGGCTTTCTATTCCGAAAACAAAAAGGTTCTCTGTTCTGAATATGAAAAAAGTTCTCTATTCCGAATATGAATGAAAAAATGGATTCTCTATTCCGAAATCGAATGGAGGTTCTTTATTTCGAAACAAGTCACCCTGTTCTCTACTCCGAATATGAAACAAGTTCTCTATTCGGAATATGAAAAAAATTCTTCATTCCGAAATCTAAATAGGGTTCTTTATTCCGAATTGAGTCACCGTGATCTCTATTCCGAATTATAAAAAGGGTTCATTTTTCCGAATCTGTCGATGTTGAATCATGTTTGTGCCCTCTAAACAGGTCCTTAAAAGTTGACCAAAGCACCACTAAACTAATGTGTCATGTGTGGAAGAACCGTATTAAATGTCTATTTTTTAATAATTCGATAGAGGTATCTGGAGTTCCTCTGATTTCTTGTGAAGGTAGAGAAGTTTGTAACTGTGGAGTCTGCAATGTTTTGCACGTGAAGAACAATTATAGAAAATTAGCTAATTTGCATACAATATGCATGGTCACCTCACCGTCATCATGCATGGTCATCAAGTATATTGCTAATCAGACAATCTGAAAATTCAACAAACTTTAACCATTATGTAGGCCTACATCACATAATCACATACTTGGAATGAAGCACATTTTAAACATTGATGTTCCTTATCTACATACAGTTTCATACATTTTAACAAATTTGGGCAATTTTACAATCTTGTCAATTTGCGTTGTTAGGTAAAATATAATTAATATTTCTTTTATTTCTATTCAAGATAGCTGCTGGCTCTATGAAGTCATTGTTATATACTGAAGTTAGGTAATGTATATGTGATGTCATTATTATCTACTGAAAATAGCTGATGGCTATGATAAGTCATTAATATCTACTGAATGTAGCTGATGACTATATTAAGTCATTGCTATCTACTGAAGATAGCTGATGACTACGTGAAGTCATTGCTATATCTACTGATGTTAGCTGATGGCTTTCTGAAATCATTGCTATCTACTGATTATAGCTGATGACTAAGTTAAGGCTTTGATATCTACTGATGTTAGGTGATGGCTCTGTGGAGTCATTGCTATCTACTGAAGATAGCTGGCTGCTCTGTGAAGTCATTGCTATCTACTAAGAAAAGCTGACGGCTATGTAAACTCATTGATATCTACTTAAGACACTGATGGCTATGGGAAGTCAGTGCTATTAAATGAAGATAGTTGACTGCT
The DNA here is from genome assembly GCF_039555335.1 of Amphiura filiformis. NCBI lineage: Eukaryota > Metazoa > Echinodermata > Ophiuroidea > Amphilepidida > Amphiuridae > Amphiura > Amphiura filiformis. The sequence goes on along the minus strand of NC_092645.1, from coordinate 38,714,898 downwards.
CTGTGAAATCGTTACTATCTACCATGTCTACTGAAGATAACAGATATGGCAATGTGAAGTCAGTGCTATCAAATACATATCTGCGAAATATTACTATCGAACTTAGTGAAGATATCTGTTGGCTATATAAAGTCAGTGCTATCTGCTGAAGATAGCCAGTGCTATCTACTGAATATAGCCGATTGCCCTTGTAGCTGCTTGTTCTGCGAAGTCTTTGCTATCTAGAGGTTACCTGATGGCTATGTCAATTCATTTCATTACCGAAGATAGCGGATAGCTCTGTGAAGTCATTGCTATATCTGGTGAAGATAGCTGATTACTGTGTGAAGCTATGATGTCATTGCTATCTACTGAAGATAGCTGATGTCTAATATGGAGTAATTGCCAGCTACTAAAGAAAGCCGATGGCTATTATGAAGTCATTGATATCTACTAAAGATAGCTGGTTGCTCTGTGAGGTCATTGTTATCTACTGAGGTTAGCTGATGGCTATGTGAAGTCATTAATATCTACTAAAGGTAGCTGATGACTATGTGAATTCATTTCTATCTACTGAAGATAGCTGATGGCTATATGTGATGTCAGTGCTACCTACTGATATTAGCGGATGGCTATGTGAAGTCTTTGCTATCTGCTGAAGATAGCTAATGGCTATGTAAAGTTAATGCTATATACCGGGGTTAGCTGATGACCCTGTGAAGTTATTCTCACCTACTAAAGGGAAACAGGACATTTCGCATCCCTACCATTTCACCCCCTACATGCTGAACTGCTGAATATAGTGCCCACACACCACGTATCTACTAAAGGGAAACAGGACACTTCGCCTACCTGACATTTCGCCCCCTATATATGCTGCACTGCTAAATACAGTGCCAACCCACTGAATTAGTTATGGTTTGGGTTTCGGGTTTGGACTTAGGGTAATGGTTTAGGGTTTAGGATATTCGGGTTAAGGTTTTCAGAGCGTAAGGGTAAGGGCGCTGCTTGTGGTTAGGGTTTTGGTTTGGGACTTGGGTTAAGATTTATAGTTATAGGGCTTAGGGTTAGGATTAAAGGTTAGGGTGAGGGTTACGGCCATATATCAATTGTCAACTTGCTGATGGCTATGTGAAGTAATTGCTTTCTACTTGAAGATAGCTGATGGTTATGTAAAGACAGTGCTATCAAATGATAGCAACTTGTTCTGTGAAGTAATTGCTATCTACTGAAGATTATATTTCATATTTTATTTCATTGTGGCACTTTTCCCAGGGGGTGTTGAACCTCCTTGATATACGAGGGTCATTCAAAAAGTTTTACCTCCATTCTTATAACTTCTGTCCTGTATAAAATGATAGCTTCTTCAAGCTTAGCATAATTGTACATTTAAATGATACCTACACTGTATTTTGATACATTTTCCATATTTTTGTAGCCTGTGAACTCATAACTCATAAGTAAGATTTTATATGCCGGAAACGATAAAAAGTCGTAAACATTTAAATTAAAATATGTGTGTATTCCTCTTATTTTTTTCATCCGACAGTGTGTGTAATCATTGACATTGATTTGTGGAGAAAGAAGAATGGATTTTTGGCACGGAGTAGGCCTATTTTAGAAGCGGAATTTGAAACTGGGGCGGGTTAATGGGGTTACAGAACTTTTTGTTCATAGGTCGTATGTAATTATGTATCATTCCATTATCCAAAGACGAAACCGAACCAAGATTGTGGGACAGTCCAGGACAGTCTGTGTGGGACTGCACACATCTCACACAACACTCATCTCAAAGTTTGCTCGGTGCATCATGCAGTCATTGTTGCCTACATGTATGCACACAACACAGGGGCACTCACAATAGGCAATTGACCCCTACTGGTAGCGCTGTGTTGTAGATATAAAAGATGAACTAGTTCGCGTCATATATCAAAAACTATAAAAGCTATGATACGATACTTGCTATATGTTTCAATTACTTATTCTTTTCAAAATTTCTGAATTTTCAACCCGGTACAGGCTTCAATAACGAGGGACCATACATTTGTATGAGAAAGAAATCCTACCATCTATATCCAAACTCCCGTGTTATTCCAATGCACATTTTGCTTCACCGGACTGCCCTGGCTTGGTCGCATTTGGAAGAGGGTGTCACGAAACCGTAATAGGTACAAACTTAGTACTTTCTGTCAATCAAGTATGGTTTATTCTCTACATGGCAATCTTTAAATCATTAGCATGGTCCTTATAATAACAGTCAGAATTAATAGGTAAATTTTCACGGGAAAATTTTCTGGACACGTGACATCCATGGGCGCAGACATATCAGCATTATGGAATGTGACCCCGAGCACAGCGGGTGGTCTACCAATGTATTTCAATAGGAAGAATTCCTCCTTTAATGCAAAATAAGGAACTTGTCGCAAGTTAATAATATTATTGTAAGAGTTTCCGTAGATAAATATTTTTTTCCGTAGATAGATACTTTTGAAATTACGTTTTGATGATATTGTGAAGAAATTAAGATTGCATGATATTTAATAAATTTGCAAGACACGAATCTCTGTCGAAATTGCAGCCAAGAATACTATTCTAATTCAAAATTACTAAGACTTGAATAGCGAGGTCACCGCCGGGGGTCAGAGACCAGGCTCGAGGTCACACTTACATTGATACCCGTTGGTCACGTGTCCAGAAAATTTTCCCGTGAAAATATACCCATTAATGTTGACTGAATAACGGGGGACCACCTTGATGAGTAAATGACAGCAAACCATTGCAAAATATCCCAAAAACTCGGTCAGTGGAGCTCCGCCCGTACATGTCAATAGTGTCATTATCGATTGGATTGGTCGACCGTAGCGGACAATTCGATCGCTCATTGGATTTATATTATCACGTGGTAATAAATTTGCTTTGGACAATCGATTACTATAATGGTTTAGTACTGCATATCTCGGTTTAATCTTCACTAAGCGGGTTTATGGTTGGAAAGGTCACGGTGAATTTGTCGTGGACATAACTGCACTATGCTTTTAACAAGCGATTTGTGACACGGGTATTGCTTCAGCTGGCTTCGCCGCTAAAAATATCAGAATAAAACCATTTTTTTACATTAACACCTACAAATGGAATAACCTATCAAAATAACCCTTTTTTTGGTCTATGATTAATATTAATGGGATATCAAATGAAGTCGAACCATGAAAGCAAAAAATCCTATAAACCCCATTTTTTGACATGCAAACCTCCAAACGCATAACATAACAAAATCTGTGAACTTGTAGTCCTACTGTATATGGCATATTGGTTGACCTAGGGGAAAGTTAGCCCATATTTGCAAGACTATCCTTGCCTTCAGTTTAAATACCACCAATAGGCCTGGGCGATACATTGAAATACGACGAGTAACTATTTGTTTTCATGGCATTCAAAAAGACTGCATTAAAATCGCTGAAATTGATCAAGTTATATAGCCAAAAAAGTACTTTTTAGAGTTTGATGCTTCAAAATGGTACATTTTCTCTCATTATATGACATTTTTGTTGTAATAGTACCAAAATTCATACGCACGGCTTCGTTTTTTAGTAAATATTCGCCCTAACATATTGTAACTTTCAGCTTCGAGGGCGCACTGTCATTTTAAGGTGTTTACGGTTCAGTGCGTTTAAACAAGAAAAGTCTCAGGTCAACCTATGTTGAATTTTTGATCAAAAAAAAAAATGTATGGAGCCCAATACGTAACAAAAAATTAGACTCAGACTCACTCGAATTTTTTTCTTTCTTTGAGAAATATTAACCGCAGGTCAAGTCATGTCCATATATGCGAAAACATCCGGATAAAAGAGCTTTACCGACGGTGTAACCTCCAAAACGCATAAAAATGTAAAGAGCCCAATACGTAACAAAAAATTAGACCCACTCGATTTTTTTTCTTTCTTCGATAAATAATAACTGGAGGTCAGGTCATGTCCATGTATGCGAACAAATCCGGATAAAAAGAGCTTTTCCGACAGTGTAACCTCCAAAACGCATAAAAAAATGCATAGACCCCAATACGTAACAAAAAATTAGACTCAGACTCACTCGATTTTTTTTCTTTCTTTGATAAATATTAACCGGAGGTCAAGTCATGTCCATATATGAGAAAAAGTCCGGATAAAAGAGCTTTTCCGACAGTGTAACCTCCAAAACGCATAACGTAACAAAAATTAGACCCACTTGATTTTTTTTCTTTCTTCGATAAATATTAACTGGAGTCAGATCCTGTCCATATATGCGAAAAATCCGGATAAAAGAGCTTTTCCGACAGTGTAACCTCAAAACGCATAAAAATATATAGAGCCCAATACGTAACAAAAAATTAGAACCACTCGAATGTTTTTCTTTCTTCGATAAATATTAACCGGAGGACAAGTCATGTCCATATATGCGAAACAAATCCGAATAAAAGAGCTTTCCCGACAGTGTAACCTCCAAAACACATAACAAATGTATAGAGCCCAATACGTAACAAAAAATTAGACTCACTCGAATTTTTTTCTTTCTTTGATAAATATTAACCGGAGGTCAAGTCATGTCTATATATGAGAAAAAATCCGGATAAAAGAGCTTTTCCGACAGTGTAACCTCTAAAACGCATAACGTAACAAAAAATTAGACCCGCTCGAATTTTTTTCTTTCTTCGATAAATATTAACTGGAGCTCAGGTCCTGTCCATATATGCGAAAAAATCCGGATAAAAGAGCTTTTCCGACAGTGTAATCTCAAAAACGCATAAAAATATATAGAGCCCAATACGTAACAAAAAATTAGAACCACTCGATTTTTTTTCTTTCTTCGATAAATATTAACCGGAAGTCAAGTCATGTTCATGTAGGCGAAAAAATCCGGATAAAAGAGTTTTTTCCGACAGTGTAACCTCCAAAACGCATAACGTAGCAAAAAATTAGACCCACTCGAATATTTTTCTTTCTTCGATAAATATTAACCGGATGTCAAGTCATGTCCATATGCGAAAAAAATCCGGATAAAAGGGCTTTTCCGACAGTGTAACCTCCAAAACGCATAAAAAATGTAAAGAGCCCAATACGTAACATAAAATTAGACCCACTCGAATTTTGTTCTTTCTACGATAAACATTAACTGGAGGTCAGGTAATGTCTATATATGAGAACAAATCCGGATAAAAGAGCTTTTCCGACAGTGTAACCTCCAAAACGCATAAAAATATGTATAGAGCCCAATACGTAACAAAAAATTAGACCCACTCGAATTTGTTTCTTTCTTCGATAAATATTAACTGGCGGTCAGTTCATGTCCATATATGCGAAAAAATCCAGATAAAAGAGCTTTACCGACGGTGTAACCTCCAAAACGCATAAAAATGTAAAGAACCCAATACGTAACAAAAAAATTAGACCCACTCTAATGTTTTTCTTTCTTCGATAAATATTAACTGGAGGTCAGGTCATGTCCATATATGAGAACAAATCCGGATAAAAGAGCTTTTCCGACAGTGTAACCTCCAAAACGCTTAAAAAATGTATAGAGCCTAATACGTAACAAAAAATTAGACCCACTCGAATTTGTTTCTTTCTTCGATAAATATTAACTGGAGGTCAGGTCAAGTCCATATATGCGACAAAATCCCGATAAAAGAGCTTTTTCAACAGTGTTACCTCTAAAACGCATAAAAAATGTATATAGCACAATACGTAACAAAAAATTAGAACCACTCGAATATTTTTCTTTCTTCGATAAATAATAACCGTAGGGCGAGTCATGTCCATATATGCGAAATATCCGGATAAAAGAGCTTTTCCGACAGTGTAACCTCCAAAACGCATAAAAAATGTATAGAGCCCAATAAGTAACAAAAAATTTGAACCAATCGAATGTTTTTCTATCTTCGATAAATGTTTACTGCCCAATACGTAACAATAAAAATCCAGAGGAAAAACACTGACAAATATTTTGTTCTAAAAAGACTCAAAATTACTCTAGAAAGAGTCAAAAGACTCAAAATGAGTTACTGGGTCAATATAAAGTAATTCTATAACAAAAACATGCACTAATAACCATCATTTGCTTTAAAAATAACCAGAGCCGATTACGTAACAAGAAAAATTCTATGTCTAAAGAAAAAAAACCTGTCAAAATGTTTTCTAGAAAGACTCAAAATGACTCACAATGAGTTACTGAGTCAATATAAAGTAATTTTATAACAAAAACATGCACCTAATAACCATAATCAATTTTGTTCTATAATGATTCAAAATGATTCAAAATGAGTTACCGGGTCAAAACAAAACAAAACAGAGCCCAATACGTAACGTAAGAAAAACTTCTAGAGAAAAAACACTGTCAAACTTTTTTTTCTAGAAAGACTCAAAATGACTCATAAGGATTTACTGGGTCAATATAAAGTAATTCTATAACAAAAACATGCTCCTAAAACCCATAATTTGCTTTAAAAATTACCAGAGCCCAATACGTAACAAAAAAATTCAATCTAGAAAAAAAACACCGTCGAAAAATGTTTTCTAGAAAGACTCAAAATGACTCACAATGAGTTACTGAGTCAATATAAAGTATAATTCTATAACAAAAACATGCACCTAATCATGATAATTTCCTTTTAAAATAACCAGAGGCCAATACGTAACAAATAAATTCCAAGTCTAGAGATAAAACACTGTCAAATATTTTGTTCTAGAAAGACTCAAAATGAGTTACTGGGTCAATATAAAGTACTTCTATAAAAACACATGCACATAATATCCTTAATTTGAAAAACAACCGGAGCCCAATACGTAACAAAAAAATGTATAGAGCCCAATACGTCCAATACTACAGAGGGAGAGAGTATGAATAAAGTAATTTTAATTACATTTTAGTGTTGTTACGTATTGGGCGGGATGATTTATTTTTTGCCACTTTTTGTTCTAGGTAGAAGTGGTTGAGCCCAATACGTATCAAATTGTTACGTACTGGGCCTTTGTTACGTATTGGGCTCTTACAGACGTTCGTGAATGAGTGTGTAAAACCATCATCATCTCTCCAGACTACCATGGATACATCAGTATTGTATGCACTAGAGGTGTTAATTAAACCATGACGAAAAGGTCGAGAACTGCAAAAAGATTTCACAAAATAAAAGTTTGTAATTTGCAATGTCCAAAATACATTTATGAAAATAAAAAGGAATTGTGACTGTCTTTCACAAAATTAAATAAAATTTCCAAAATTACTAAAATTCAGAAACTTCAGTTGAATATCAATTTTGTGATTGACAAAAGTTTTACATAAGTTCTCAACTCAACATGTTCAAATAATATTGCTCACATTTATATAACAAAATTGGGTACAAACATACAGTTCTCTTGTACTGATTATATAATGTGAATAAGCACAAACTTCTAATATGTGGCTGGACGCGGCGAATGAGCCGTAAACTCGGCAAACTTCATTTCGAGCTACAGGTGAAAATATATGCAAATCTTGTATTTTGGCGAAGTTGAGATTTTTGCAGATTTGAAATGTTTAAGCTTTCTTCTAAACACATACAAAGTTTTATTTTAAAGAAATAAGTGGAAATATGAAATAATCTACATTTTGCTGAGGCCCATCTGATGAATGGTCATTATGCTTCCCTAACTTTGAACGCGTTTTTCTCGGTTTCGCGTTTTGATTCATGACAACTTATAACAAGCCATAACTTCGCTTCTGATTGTCATATGAAGTTCATTGAGGTGTCATTTTAATCCCTGAAACATGTTCTTTGCAAATATGTAAAAAAGTAAAAATGACCAGAGGGGGGCTTTACGGCTTATTCGAGGTGTCCAGGCACATATTGTTTCTATAATCAATTTCTCATTTTTCATGTGAAATTAAAACAAACATTACTTCAAATGATTTCTTATAGAGAATGTGATAATATTTTAGGTGCACAACCATGCAGAAATATCACATGATGAAGTTAAATATTCACTTTTAATCACCAGCAATCATGTTTGGATGAATAATTACTTTAAAACAGAGCATGCATTTTCATAAATAGTTCAATAAATATAGATAAATTTACTCACTTCATATTATGTCTCAGTTGTGTATGCGGATGACGTCATTACACAAACTCCAAGCTACACTAGCTCTTCTGGATATCATCTCATAGATGGTGTGTTGTAGAACACAAATTTGGCCAATTTGCTTCACAAGCAAAACTAGATAGAAGTCTCATTACTTTCTATCATTTGAACTACACACAAATTTGACTCATCGCAAAAATTGAATTGCTTTTTGGAGATGGACTCAATTCCACCTTCACTCCAAGATCTCATAAATGCACGTGAAATAAAGTGCATCTTGGTTGCTTAGTAGCACAAGAGTCCTAAATAATTATGCATGTTCTATTGTTATTACACAAAGTTAAAAAACTGCAATACAATGAAAATGGAACAGTCCATATACTTGAACTAAATGGACTGATTTAGGCTCCCTGGGGGAATCCTATTGTAATTATAATCAAGAAAGTTTTGTGGATATGGAAGGTGTGAAATACAGACTTGAACTGGCAACCCATGATTAGAGAAAATCCCTAAATTAAAAATAACTGGAAAAATTCTGAACTCTGCTGTGACAATATATGTTGATACGCAAAAATGGATTTATTTATGATTTTCCCCAAGAAAGAATTCTACTTTCAAATATGCTGGTGCAGTGCGTTTTTCTGACCCAGCAGTTTTCCTCAGAAACAATTGACTTTCAAATATACTTGTACAGTGTGTGTTATGGCTTCATATCAAGTGTAGCCTAGTCATCTTGCAAAGCATTGAGTTTGCGGAAGATAACATTTTAAAACTGAATAAAGCATATAGGCCTATGCTTTAAAATCAATAAATTTCAAAATGAAAAGGAAATGTTTAAAAACAGAGCTAATTCACGCTTTCGTTGTTTGTTTGAATAATTCACATTTTATATTCAGACATTTTGGCGCTTAGGCGCCGAAAAAAAGAAACTTTTGTTATACGGGCCCGACCTACTCAGATTTTGAACAAATTGGGAAACAAGGAATCATTTACACCCTCAAAATTATATATTTTGCATATTAAAAGCTCAATTAAAAATTTACGTCTTGGAAAAAAATGTGCAAGAAGTAGCATTCAAACGATGGGCATCAATCCTGGTGGACATGGGGGGGGACGTGTAGCTGGTAGTTTACAAGTTAAGGCTCTTTACGCAGCGCTATCGAGAGATACTGATCTTTTGAGAACAGTACTGATTATTATCTGTGGTGCCACCTCATTATATAATTTTGGGTGCAATTCTGTACCCTGCGCACCCTGTGTTTTCTGGTTTATCCTGTGCACCCTGTATTTGAGGGCTAGGGTTAAGATTAAGGTTAGGGTTTCACTTGTAAGCAGAGTATACCAGAATCAATGAATAAATTGTTAAAAAAAGCCTTATTGTAACATTTGCAAAGGAGGACGCCCTCAACATTTGAAGAGCTTTGTTGCAAAACCCTTACATCCACTTTTGACTTTTTGAGAAAAACAGCTTTTTTTTCAATTGTGCAAGTATGGCTCGATTTGATTCAATTTGGGTTCGGATAAAGTGTTGATGAATAGAAACTAAAAGAATAGTTTTAGTACCATTTTCAAGCCATCCTATTTATTTTATTATTACTTTAATATTGCGCCTTTTGTGGATGTAAAGGCTTTTGCAACAAAATAAATTTACCCCTTTTCTAGAAACCACCTTTGCAATTGAATTTGAGCCCATTTGTTTGCACTAATTTATGTAACTTGACTAACGCTTTCAAAATCAAAAAGAAAAATTGAAATATCTCATTAACTTTTTTAATTATGAATTTTTAATTAAATCCAGGAAAATGACATTTTTGAGCATTTCAGAAGCTACAGCTTTCGTTAATTACAATGATTTTTTTCAAGCATAGTGACCCCAAAACAATTCCTTTTGGTTTTAATACTTGAAGAACATTCAAGGCTAACATTATACATCAGAAAATTATTTTCCTGGAATTTTATGTTCATTTTAAGTTCAGATTTCCAGAAATTCCCTAAGATTTCCAAAACGGGAAATATACGATATTTCCGGAAGGAAAGGTGGTATGAAGGTCCAACAACCACCAAAATGTGTATTTTTACCCACACTATAATGTCATGTCAATAATTTCGGCCAAAAGTGGATGTAAGGGTTTTGAAACAAAGCTCTTCAAAAACACGAGAGTTAGCATATGTGCTTACTATCGAGCGCTTTTGAAAACATGAAATTGTACCAAAGTCCTGCGCTTTACCAAATGAGCTAATGGATTGAGATACACATTTCCAGGTTTACTTGTTTGTATATAACTATGTGTATCGATGATTTGCACAAAACCTCTACACTTTTGTGGATGGGGCACTTCATGTTTGCATGTTTTAAAAGCGGTCAATAATAAGCACATACTATCGAGTTTTTACGGTATGTAATAGTCAGGCAGCATTTGTAATCTACTTCAGAAATTTTGCCAACTTTTTTTTCACTTTCATGTGTTCGGTGACACCACAAGGAACAACTCTCAACTTAGTGTCAAATTCTCAATGACAATTTTCACTGTGTAAATAATGCATGTTATCACTTGGGGGCGCTGTTTTACAAAATGGCCATCAAATCATTTAAAACATGAATATTCATCATTATATTGCAACATTCAGAAAGAAAACATGCTTTAACAGGATTGTAGGTCTCACAATATATGACCGTGTTAAGTAAAATAATGCATGTTATCACTTGCGGGTGCTGTTTTACAAAATGTCTGCCAAATTTTCACTAAAGAATAAGAATAACAAATAACAATCCTATTATGTTCATAACTATAATCCACCAAATGCGCATTGGATTTTTTGGCTTTAAATCCAAGAAGGGGTCAAATTCTTCCTATATTTGAATTTTTTATGCAAAGTTTACTAGCTAGTAAAACAAATGAAAAAGACATCTATCATCATTGGCATCTAGCAATGAATGATAATCCTAAACAAAAACAGTCCTAAACTTGAAACCCATGTTACAATTAATACTAAACCCTTTTTGGAAATGTCAGAACTCGATTATGTTAGCCCGACTCAGAATTCGAAATTCAGAGTCATCTTCTTATCATCCATAGTGGCAAAGACCTAAAATAGACTTTTACTCAACAGAATTCGTCCTTTTAGATGTGAAAAATTGTGCTAAGATCATTACTTGTATTCCTTAGTTTTTCATTTGTTTTATTAAGCTAGTAAACTTTGCATAAAACATTCAAATAAAGGAATATGATACCTTGCAAGACTTTAAAAGCCAAAAATGAAAAAGCGCCCCTAGTAGTGAAAATGGTCATTGAGATGGTATGATTTCTTTCTCATAAAAATGTATGGGCCCCCGTTATTAAAGCTTGTACCGGGTTGAAAATTCAGATATTATGAAAAGAATAAGTAATTGAAACATAGAGCAAGTACTAAAATCACAACTTTTATATTTTTTGATATATGACGCTAACTAGTTCATCTCCTATATCAACAACACAGCGCTACCAGTAGGGTTCAATTACCTATTTTGAGTGCCCCTGTATTGTGTGCATACATGTAGTTAACAATAATCTGATGATGATCGGTGTCTGTTGAGGTATGGTTCGCATGTTAGTCGCTCGGAAGGCTCGTCCCCTACGTGGTCTCGCCTTCCGAGCGACTTACATGCTCACCATACCTCAACAAGACACCGATTATCAATGGTAATGGTCTGTTTCTCAACCTTTATCTACTACATAATTTATTTTCCCTCTGCATGTGCTGCATACAACCAAATGAGACACTTCCTTAACCAGGGAGGTAAATAAGGATAATTTACTGGGAGGGCAATTTAATTTATTTTGCTGGGTGGGCAGCGATAATTAATTTCAAGCAGGCCTTTGGATTTTCGGAAATATAGACCTGGTTTTGCGTGGAAGTTGACTTTGATGTAAAAAGTAGACTTTACCCTCCCCCTAAATGCATCGTATAGCATATTCAAAAAACTTACACTAATTATCACTCATCATTACTCCTAGCAGGGGTGTGATTCAAATATTGCGAAATAACCAAGAAGTAGTAGAAAATCCTGAAAACAGTGCGAAATTGGGCTAAATTACCCTCCCCCCAAACGCACTGAAAATCAACAAAATTTTGGCAAAAAAAATCCAGGAAATCTGGATAAATCCTGTAGAATCACACCCCTGTCCTAGGCAGGGAAACAGCAGTAAAGTTAGATGGGAAGGGTAATGTTTTTATTTGGTATTTACAGTGAAATAATGTTTTGACTTTTACACTCTCTCTGTAACTTCTTGTCACAGACACACATCACTCACAGATTAAAGAAATATAAATTTCTGTTTGGACGAGTGACATTTTCTAAAATGTATTGAAATTATTAATAATGAAAAAATTGAAATGATGAAAATATGTTAAAAACATGAATAAAACTATATTTCTAAAATTTATTAAAAAAAATTATTGCCAAACCAGTATTTGACCAGGTAGGCCTATTTACCAGTAATTTCAATGTTTACAAGTATTTCCCAGTAATTTCCGGTATCAGAGATGGCACTTTTCTTTCTCATGCCTGAATTCCTTCTTTTATTAAGTCAAAATTCCTGCACTTTTAATTATCTTCAACCTATTTTTGTAACTTTTTATCCAACTTTTCACAAAGTTTCAGGATTTTTGAGTGGCCCAAAGTTGCATCTTTGCGGTATACATGTATGTTGGTATTCCCCGGTATATTTTCCACCCAATGCGGTAGATGAATCTACTGTAGAATTTGGCAATATATGGAAAAACCCTGAATTATATTGACCTATTTCCCAACTATAATTAAAATTCATATTAAAAGTTTAGATTGATTGCAGGAAATCATTTTCATAATACCATTACTTATTACCATTACCAAGACTTGAAATTAGCAATGTATATCTGAATTTAAGTTTCAAATATAATATAATTATAAAAAAATCAAATATAACGTTTCATTACACACCTTATTCAAGAATATCTAAATGTATGGTCTCATAAGAATTCTTTGAGGTCTTGTGTGGAAATTGCTCAAAATAATATTAATTTTTGGCTTCATATACCATTTTGTACTGTGTGATAATTATTCCTGCTCCGAAGTTGTAAACATGGTAAATGAATAAATTGGAAAAGAAGGCATCTTTATAAGATATGCACGTTGGTAATAATATATGATGCCCATTCTTTTGTGGGCAAAATAATTTATTGGGTGGGCACTTTTGGGCAATGAGCAAGTTGAATTTATTGGGTGGGCAAAATAATTTACTGGGTGGGCATTTGCTCACCCAGTTAACATGTTATTTACCTCCCTGTGACCTTGATCTGTGAAGCACTATAAATATCTGCATGTGTGCAGTGCTACATGGTAGTATTATAGTTCGTAAGGCTAGCCGCACATCCCCATAATTTCCGAAGTTGAATACCCTACTCGGGCAAACTCCACTGCTGCTAATTAGATGCTCATTTTTTCCTGTTTGTTTCGTTTTTGTTGCTGAAATAGATTTTGTCTGTGAACGTGATAACTTTCACCTTGAATGTGTCCTTGGTCAAACGATCTCTGTTTCATCAGTGTTTTATGGCCGTCATAAATCTGATGTGTGTACCGGTGGGCCCAACCTTCATATAGATAAGTGTGCCGCCGATGATACACTGGATGTTGTTCAACAACAATGTGATGGGCTCGAAACATGTGACATCTTGGCAAGCAATGATGTATTTGGCGATCCATGTCGAGGGACTTTCAAATATCTGAAGATAGAGTATTCGTGTGAAGGTAAGATAACCAATTTGGAGCTTAAATGCGTTATATTGCTATTTCACAAAGCAGGGTCCCATCAATATTAGTACCCATCCACGGGACAGGTACCATGATATTGGTAGACTTTGCTTGACCATCAATATGATAAGAATGTTTACTAGTATCTCAACCTACAGTTACCAACATGACCAAGATTCATCTTTATCATAAACTTACCATTGGCAACACCATCCAATGCACTCATCCTCAATGTAAGACTGATACAAGGATGCTTTTGAAAAAAATATTTCAAATACTAGTACTTTTTATTTTGAGACTGTGTATGATTGTTCCGAATTTATTATGAACATCTGCTAAAACAGAAATCTTTGTTGTTTGTATGCTGTGCTTTTTGAAACAAAAAATTATAAAAGTTTTCACTGAAAGATTACCCATTTTGGTTGTTGAATACCTCACCGGAAGAGTCCCAATATTTTAAAGTTAGCCACAAATCCAAATCACCTCTGAATCCGTAAAACCACCTTCTCTGGCATACTCCACTACCCGTTCTTAAGGTTATACAAAGAAACGTATAAAAACGTATAAAAGACGTATAAAGTTGTTCTCTAAAACAGAGTTTTGTCAGTAATCAAATATCGCAGCAAGTGAAATGTTGGTGCATTGGATGTAGCTTAACATTTTTCGTGTGTGTTATACACATTTTTAGAATAAATTTGAAAATCCTTCGTTTAAAGCCGTTTTACGCACCATGTTCACAAGATCAAAAACGCGTTCCATGACGTTTTTTTTTCAAATGTGCGCCCCGTATAAAACCACGCCGAGTGAGTGTTTTATTCTTTTCTGTATTGTACTACAAATCGATTAAAGAAATAATGTTGCCATGGGGAAGAACCAAATAAAATACTGATTAAATTTTAAAAGCCCGTTTTGGGGGAACATTTTCGAGAATCTTGCCTGAGAAAAAACTGTTTTGTGAAATTATCGATATCTTGATTACGGGACGTTAATTTAGACATCTGAATACCTACATTATTTCTCAACATTCTGCCAATTGCTATCCCATTTGATTTTCACTCCAAATTGAAGCTAGTATTGCAAAAAACGAGGTTTATCCTCCATCAGTTCGTTCAAAATTTCAGCGCCGACATGCGTGTTTATTCTAAGAGCCATTATGCGGACGCGATTGTAATCAAATTAATTGCATCAAATTATAGTTATATATGCGCTTGGAGAACAAGCAATTGCGTAAGCTTATGTATGGCCGAGTGGACAGAGCGTTGGACTGGGAATCTGTTATGAACCATTTTTGTGGGTTCGAGTCCCCGTGTGGCTGAATTTTCTTTTTTTTTTTTTTTTTTTTTTTTTTTTATTTCTTTTCTCCTTTTTTTTTTTTCTTTTTTTTTTATTTCTTTTCTCTCTCTTTCTTTCTCTTTTTCACTATTTCTTCATTCTTTCTTGCTCCTTTCTTTTTAGTTTTATTTGATTGATTCGCTGACTGCAGTGAATCGTGATTGATTGTTTTTCACTTTATATAATTCAGAAATTTGTAGGCCTGCTAAGTCTGTCTTGTTGAATATTTTTCCCAATTCGATTTGCAAATAATTGCTTTTCAAAATCAACACATTTTCCAGGGCGTAGCTTGACGAAGTTCCCCCAATCAATTTTAAAATTTATAAAATCCTTATGAAAATTGCCGAAAACGGCTTGTGCCCCCCCGGCATGCCACCCCTCCTGACCCCCCCCCCCGACTCACGAGCTCCGGGCACGAGCTAAGCCAAGTTTCATGTCTTGACCGTGGATCGATATTTTATTGTAAGTAGGCCTATGTCCCAGAACGCTTGTTCATTTTCTGCATGGCTGTTTCTGTTAGGAACTTACGCCCGTCTGAAGTCGAGCGCATGAAAAACTCTCGGCTAACCTTAAAAGACGTATTATTTCTTTTCTTTAGATGCAGGAATAAATAATTACAAAAATGAGCTAAACTGCTATATTTCGGCACTGTTATGATAAACCCAAAATTTGTGGATGGAATTCCTAGTTTTGTACGGCAAGCCGCACATCCACACCACTTCCAAAGCTGAACATGTACCTTTCCCAGGCAGCTCCAGGAAAACCTCATTACTCATTAAGATGCTCATTTTATCCGTTTATTGTTTCTCTTTTTAGATGCTGAAATAGATAATTTTGTTTGTGAAAATGATACTTTTCACCTTGCATGTGCCGTTGCCCAAACGATCTCTGTTTCATCGGTGTTATATGGCCGTCAAAAATCAGACGTGTGTGCCGATGGGACCAACTTTCAAACAGATTACTGTGCCGCTGTTAATTCATTAACAACAATGTGAGGGACGCGAAACATGTGACATCCAGGCAAGCAATGATGTATTTGGCGATCCATGTGTAGGGACTTTCAAATATCTGGAGATAGAGTATTCGTGTGAAGGTAAGCTAACTATTTTGGAGCTTAAATGCGCTATATCACTACTTCAGTTTTAGTTTCAGTTTATTTTACTAACAAATCAAAACATTTATGCAAAATAATGAAAAAATTATGGTCACCTAGACAAGAAAAAGTATTAAATGGTTTTATTAATATAAGTAGTAAATTTACCAGAAAAAGACAATGCTAGACAATGACAGACATAGAAGATCACAAGATATGTGAACGTCATGCATAATAGGTACTTATAAATTGGGTTTAAGCTATTTTTAAGGAAATAGTTGACGCTACTTCACCAAGCAGGGTGTCCCATCATACTAGATACTCATCCATGGGACAGATATCTTGGTATTTGTACACTTTGTTTGAACATCATACATTTTCCTCAACTGGTTAAAACTGGAATGTGGTAAATCTGTCGAAAACTACCTATCCAAGCACATTTTTTGACCTAAATGTAGGTTTTAAAAGTCAAAACCTCAAGTGTTTCTTACAATATTTTTCAAATTTTATGTCATAAAATGAAAGAGCACACATTGGCCATATACTAGCTTCATTAAAATGAGCAATGACCAATTCTCTTTAAATTGCCAATCTTTTGCAAAAAGTTACCGATTTCGCCTGTTTTGTTATACTGTTGTAAATTAAATGAACTATGACTTTGCTAAAGAACGCTTACAAATTGACATTTTGCACTAGTCGCGAACCAGCCCTGCCCGCATAAGGCTCAGTCGCAAATATACACGACAGAAACCTGCTGTGAATGAGACTACGTGCAATAGATAACTTTTTTTATGATAAAATCCGTTTTTGAGTATAATAGGAAAAAAATGTATGTGGTATTACTGATTATATATTTAAGGAACTTTTGCCACTAGGAATTTAATTGCGATACGGGGAAAACAATTTTGAATGTGTCAATCTGCAATTGGTTATGATATAACCATAACATGTGTTCATAATTCACACAGATTGTCTGGACGAGGAAATTCAGTTATCTTTGAACGACTCTTATAACATACAATCTCCTGGCTATCCTGAATATTATGGGAACAAAACTGGATGTGTGTGGATAGTAACACCATCAACGATGCGGAGGGCTCATCTGCAATTCCTTGACTTTCAACTTGAACCTGGATTTGACTTTTTGTATGTTGGAACAACTAGCAATCCAAGGGCTCTTACTTATACTGGTTATATTGGTAATGGCACACGTAACATATCCCCCATCAATGAAAGTATACTACTTGAATTTACAACAGACCACAGTGGCACAGATGAAGGATTCTCATTATTAGTAACTGATGTAGAAGATGGAGGTAAGAAACGTATAAAGTGATTAGAAATCAGTTTTATTTATAGCGATTAGCTTAAGTTGATGTATTTTAAACTAAATTTTACTAGCTGGAACTAGATCAGAATAAACATCAGTGTAACAGAACCAGTAGTTTTGGTATTAAGCATTAATAAATACAATAAGGATTTCGTTACAAAAACGTAATTTAATAATATTTAAAAAAAGCGCAGTGATTTTTAGTGCGCTACGCACAGACACAACGCGTTGAAGCCTCAGCACAGTTTAGAGGTTGTCGCTGACCACTACGGCCCCACATCTTTCCATAAACCATTTAACAACAAATCAGGGACTTGTCTGCTTCAAGAGCGCACACCCTAGACATTCCACAAATAACCTTTGCATCCAGGATCAGCTCCCCGAGTTTCATACGGGTTACAACGAGACAATTAGCAGTAAGTTCCTTGTCAAGGGGAATTACAAGCTAACTGAATTTTCCACGAAAGCGTAATAGGCACCGTCAGGGTTCGAACCCGCAACCTTTCGCACCATTGTCGAACGCCTTATCGATTAAGCTAACTTAAAGGAGTATTTCTGATCCTAGCATCCTCTTTTTATGACATTTTCAGTACATATCCACGAAAAAGCATATTCCCAAAATTTCAGTTGATTCCGATATTGCGTTTGCGAGTTATGCATGATTATGTGTATTACACTGCTCCATAGAGAATATGTTGTAATTTCGTTCTGGTGCACCAGAACGAAATTCAAATTTCACGATATCTTTGCTAAACGAATTAATCTGCAAGAAATATTTTGTACATAAACATTATGTAGCCAGAGGTTTCCAGTGATATAAAAATCTCAACTTTTGTGGAGAAAAGTGGGGATGAGGCTGTGGATCAAGAAATGCCCTTTTAAGTGCATGAACAAAAAAAAAAAAAATGGAACATCACAATAACGCCAATTCTTATGCAGTTTGTTGTTAAATTAATATAAAATATTTTTACCTGGGGAGGGGTGCTACGTCCTGTTTTGCTATCCGATTCATCTTTCAAAATGCTTCTCCTCCCACATGTTACACCCTACTACCACGTCACTTACAAATGTATCAGCTATAACAGAATGGAGGTCAAAGGCCATTAAGGGGATATTCTGGTATATATATATATATATATTTTGCTTGCTTCTGTAAGGTATCATTGCATTTGCTCACACTTGTAAAAGGGTTAGACCCGAAACGTCGTGTAATTTAATGTATTTTACATTGTTATCAGGCGCTGTGCCAAACTTTGTTTACCCAACTGTCGACCATATAAATAACAGCGTCACGCAGAACTTCGATCTCTCTCTCTCTCTATATATATATATAACCAAATAGCTTTACAATGCTTCTTCTGCCACATGTTACATAACACAATGACGTCAGTTGCACATATGCATCGGTTATGTAGCCAGTGCCCATAGCTTGTACACTGAATTGTGGTCAAAGGTCATTAATGGGGTAAAACTTACAACTGCATTATCTGGACATCATATGGCAAGGTTTGGCTACAAAACGATTCTCTTATAAACGCATCTATGCAAAGTTTCCACCTCGATACACCTGAGCACACAATTCCACAGCAGTGCCTTGTCTCTATACAGTCTGCGTTTACACTACACGGTTGAGTGCATAGTATCATAAGAGCTCTGTGATTGGTTTATGTCAAATCCCCGAATGTTCCCTTCATCCAATCAGATTTGGTTTTTATATCGAACGAAAGCTAACACTTCCCGCTAAAAACGCTTTTTTTTTCATTACGTCAACAGATGACGCAATTCAATGTTTATAGCAAGGCAAATGTTGTAAATCTGTTGAAAACGACATATTTACGCAAATTGTTTGACCAAAACGTAGGTTTTAACAATCAAAACCCCGAGTGGTCTTTACAATATTTTTCGAATTTTATGTCATTAAATAAAAGAGCACACCTAAATTGTCCATATACTACATACATTTCAATGAGCAATGGCCAGTTCTCTTTGAATTTTACATATTTTTTTACATATTTTATTTATTTCCATCATATCAAAATACATGCAAGCAAATTTAACAAAACAGCAAAATAGAATTTAAAAAAGATGGCGGAGATGTAACAAAAGGCAAAAGCCTGAATTGAGCTTTACACCACCTTAAAAGAAATATTATAGGCTAATATAATACTGGAATTAAGGATTACACTCAACTACAGATACATACATTTACACACACACCCCCACCCCCACACAAACAGATGTCTCAAGCAACAAAAGCGAGGTAATGCAGGAAAATAAATTACAAAAATAAATCATTTGATCAATAAGTCAGAATTACGGATGTGATAAGAAAAATAGTTTAAACAAATCCTAACCAGTTATATACATGTACCAAATACTGATACATAATTTACAACAAAGATATATTATATGCTTAAATTTTTTCTCCATGAGAAAAGACGACAAGCGCGTTTTAAAATAATTTAAATTTCGAGCCGCTTTAATATCATGGGGAACGAGTTCCAAAGTTTCGGTCCCAAAGTTAATACAGATTTAATGTTGTGTATTTCGAGTCTGTAATCAGTCTTGTTTCTTGTATCATATTGTGAATACTTTCCAATTCGGTAAATAAATTATCAAATGATTGAGGAAGTAAACCAGTTTTATACTTATACATAAATATACCCAGTTCTTTGTTGTACAATTCAAAAATATTTAAGGTATTATAGTTTTCAAACAAAGGCTTTGTATTGCATAGATAAGAGCTAGTAGAGATGATTCTTAAAACCCCTTTTTTGAAGTTTTTAAACTTCAAAAAAGGGGTTTTAAGAATCATCTCTTTCACAAGGTACTCTTTGCTGGCATTACCCCATAACAATATTCCATAGGTCATATAAGGCAAAATTAGGGAGCAGTACAATTGATACAATAATTGTTTTGGCAAGAAGTGCTTAACTGTATTTAAGACACCTATATTTCTCGAACACACCTTAATAGATTTCATTTATCTGTGATTTCCACGTCAAATTCTCATCAATTGTTATACCTAAGAATTTTGCAGTAGAAACACGACTTAATTTACAAAGTGAATATCAGCATTTATTTGAGCGTGTTTTGTTCGATATGCTCTTCCTATAAGCATAAGGTTTGTTTTTGATGCATTGAGTGATAATTTATTGGAATTGAACCAATTGCATACTTCTTTTAACTCACAGTTCATTGTATCATAAAGTACATTTACATCACGATCAGTATGAAATACAGTTGTATCATCAGCAAATAAAATAAATGATGATAATTTGGATGTAAAGCAAATATCATTCATATAGATTATGAAAAGTAATGGCCCCAGTATTGAACCCTGGGGCACACCGCAAATTACATTTTCATTAGATGATACAACATTATTATACGATACATATTGTTTCCTATTAGAGAGATAATTTGTTTAACCAATTGTATGATACGCCACGAAAACAATAGTGATACAGCTTACTGAGTCATATATCAAATCTTGTAAATTGCAAATCTTGTGCGAAAAGTTTCGCCCATAAGGTTGTAAATTCAATAAACAATGACTTTGCTTAAAGAGCGCTTAGTAATTGATATGCTGTAAGGGGTATGGGGCTCAAACCCAGTGACAACAAACCTCATTACTAGGGGAACATTTTGTAGGGGTTTGGTCAAAGTTCATGCAGAGGTCAATTCTTAAAAATGCATTTTCTGGACATAATTATGTAATGAGTACGGGGCTCAAACTTGGTGACAACAAATCTCATGACCAGGCGAACATGTTGCAATCAGGACCAAGAGAACATTATGAAACATGTTGCAGGGGTCGGGTCAAAGGTCACCTGGGGTCAAATCTTAGAACTGCATTTTCTGAACATATGTAAGACTAGTCTGTTTTTGAATTTTTTTATGAAGTTAATGTAACTACTATGTCTTTCACTAGATTATACCCTTTGCCGAAATGGTCTCGAGATTATCCAGGAATCATTCAACTGCCACGGTGAGTGAAATACATACACATTCCTATATAATGGAAATTTCAATTGATTGAAGACAGCTCTTCCGCGTAAACTGTGCGATTGCGATGAACGCTCGCGTGTGCGCGACACGAAAGTAAATCCAACCATGCTTACTCACTTGTGATTGGTTATTATTGTAATTATTGTATCCAAGGTCGTGCGTTCGCGTGATAATTTGATATTCGCGATACGATCACGGTTGAGTCGAAAACAGATGTGTTCATTCATTCAATTCAGAGAGAAGTTGTGAGGAATCAGAAAACCTCCATGCCCTCCTTTAACCTTTGCATCACAAAACCAAGATACCACTGCCAGCTGGCTGGTTGGTGTAATTTGAGACACTAACTTGAATTGGAACTATTACATGTGCACTCATCATCATCATCATCATCAGTCGGCTGGGGAGCCAACTATTGCGATCTTGGGCAAGCGAAACAATTTTTGTTTGGCTGCAGAATCCCTTCAGTATCTCCCAGGAGGTGCTGGACATACTGTAAGTACAGTGTGCGCGGCCGTCCAGGTTTCCTCTTCCCGTGTGGTGGAATATAAAGGGCATATTCTTTCACAGGCTCGTCATCTTCAAGACGCAGTATATGGCCGAGAAATTTGAGTTGATGAATTTTGATTCTGGCAACCAGTGGAGTGGTGTTGGTCAGATTGTTGATGGTTTCATTTGGAATCCGATCCACACGCTTGATGTTAAACATGACTCTGTAGCAAGATGTTGCAAAGGCGTTAATCTTGTTTTCCATGTCCTTGGTGATTACCCATGACTCACACCCGTACAGAAAGACAGTAACACAAGTTGTCTCAAACAGCTTGATTTTTGTTTCGATTGGCAGCGATGGGCTTCTCCAGAGGCGTTCCAGTTTCCAGAAAGCTGCCCATGCTAGTGCGTTTCTTCTGTTTAGGTCTCAAGCACTATACCCCATCTTGGAACCCAAGTACTTAAAGTCTGTGACATGGTTGATGGTACTACCATAAACTTCAAGTGCTGGTTGGGCGTTACAGTTTGCAGTCATTATTCTGTCTTAGGTGCGCAGATGAAAAGGCCTAGATCAGCTGCTGCAGTTGCAGTCATGGTAAGCTGTGACTGGGCCCGACATCCAACAGATTGTGCACTACACAATTCATAAACCCAAGTTCTATATAATATTTCTATACATTAACAACAGCAATTATAGCAACCACACACACAACTCTCGCTCCACAACTCGCCATACAACTCGCCCCATAACTCGCCAAAAGGGTTTTTTTAACAGGTTAAGGGCTGTGAAATAATTATGACCCCCTCTGGGTAATATTTCCAAATGGCTCGCCAAAATCGCTTCCCCCTCTCGGCCCGCCAAAAATCGCTTGCCTCCTCTCGGCTGCCAAAAATCTTTGACCCCCTCCCCTTTGCACATGCCAATTTTTTGGGATCCCAATTTGCAAACCTTAAATGGTCTAAATAAACGTTGCGAGCGCAGCGAACAGGAAAATTTGCATATTTTAAAAGCGTTTCGGCTCGCCAAAAATTTCTTGCCCCCCCCCCAAATTTACCCTCCCCAGGGCTCATAATTATTGTATAACCCCTTATGCTTAAAATTATTATATTGATTTATTCTGAAGGTTGATGAACAATTACTCGTAGATGCTAATTTATATTTTACCTATCATTCAAAAACTTATATTTAAGCTTCTCCAGATCTGAAAATGATTAGTTAGTGTTATAACAGTGCAACGTAGGTTTTGACCTGTTTAATTGTACTTGGCAAGTATGTACATAGTTTATATGTGACATACGGTACCTGTGTCATTTAAATCACATAATTGAGTGCAACTGGCGAGGGTTGTCCGTTCTGGTACTTCTTCGTTCGTTTACATAAATCATGAGAAAAATGACGAGATCGAATGAACTTTATTTAGAGAACTCTTTCTCCTCTCTTTCCCCCCTGACCGTCCTGATATTTAAGATTTGTATGCCTCTTGTTTGTACATGTATAGCTCATTTTTTTGCCCATTTTCGTTTGATTTCACACTTGAAATTTACCAAGCCCATTTTCCCTTGGCTATGACACTGATTTCAGCTATACGCATTAAATTCATACAAGGACGAAAAACAATGGATTGGTGCTTATTTAAGACCTTATTAATTAAATATAATAATATAATACACTACCTAATTAAGTCCGCAAATAGATTCATATCAGGATTGTCCATTAAAATTATATAAAATTGTTCTTAAACAAATCCAAATAAAGGTGATGTTAACATACCTCAATGACGTTCGTGCTGTAACACAGCACTTTCTCAAATTGAATGACCAGCTTTGACCTTTGGCGTCGGCTGCTTCCTATTGGCAGCTGGCGTAGATGGCGCTGTCAATAACTGATCATAGATTTGCGGAAGGAAGTAGTTACCACAATCCCTGTTGAGTGTATTAGCCTGCCCCCTCTTTCTTATCCATATTGATACCTTTATGTGTCTCCTTTTCCTGTTATTTTCAATGTCTCTAATTTTGGCTAAAGTGGTCACCGAGCAATAAAGGTGATGTTAACATACCTCAATGACGTTCGTGCTGTAACACAGCACTTTCTCAAATTGAATGACCAGCTTTGACCTTTGGCGTCGGCTGCTTCCTATTGGCTGCTGGCGTAGATGGCGCTGTCAATAACTGATCATAGATTTGCGGAAGGAAGTAGTTACCACAATCCCTGTTGAGTGTATTAGCCTGCCCCCTCTTTCTTATCCATATGGATTCCTTTATGTTTCTCCTTTTCCTGTTAGTTTCAATGTCTCTTATTTTGGCTTCGTCCCAGCCTATCACATGATTGTCCTCATCGGCATGGTCCGTGAGAGCGGATTTCTTTGGGGCACTTTCAACAGATGATTTTCTTTGGGCCCTGGTATTATGGTTTTTCCGATGCCAAATCAGATTCAGTTTTATGTTCTTTCATTCTTGTGCCGAAAAGTCTGGAAGTCTCGCCGATATAGAATTTTGGGCAACCTAAACAGGGAACTTCATATACGCAATCTGCTGTTGTTTTGGTATCACGTTTATCTTTGGGATGGACCAGGTGGTTTCTGAGCGTTTTGTGTGATTTGAAGTTCGCTTGATAACCGTGCTTCTTAAAAATTCTTCTGGTTTTATCCGAAAGGCCCTGCTTGTAAGGGAGGCACAAAAAGCCCGGTTTTTGGTTTGTGATTGACCATTGACTTTTGGCTTAGCAGGTTTCTGAACCGTTTTGAATGCCAACTCCGGGTAGCCACAACGCGAGGGAGCTTCCTTTATTTTTTGATTCCTCCAACTCTCTGTCTTTTTGCTCGGTGACCACTTTAGCCAAAATTAGAGACATTGAAACTAACAGGAAAAGGAGACACATAAAGGTATCAATATGGATAAGAAAGAGGGGGCAGGCTAATACACTCAACAGGGATTGTGGTAACTACTTCCTTCCGCAAATCTATGATCAGTTATTGACAGCGCCATCTACGTCAGCTACCAATAGGAAGCAGCCGACTTCAAAGTTGAGGTATGTTAACATCACCTTTATTTGGATTTGTTTAAGAACAATTTTATATAATACCTAATTAAATGTTAACCATGTTAATTAAAATGACAGTGTTCTTCTTATTGCAATTGTTGGTTATGATAGAACCATAACATGTACATATATAATTCATGCAGATTGTCCCGACGAGGAAACTCAGTTAACTTTGAACGGCTCTGTTACCATACAATCTCCTGGCTATCCAAATTATTATGGGAACAATATCGGATGTGTGTGGATAGTAACACCATCAATGATGCGGAGGGCTCATGTACAATTCTTGAATTTCCAACTTAAACCTGGATTTGACTTTTTGTACGTTGGAAAAATCAATAACCCAAGGGCTCTTGCTTACACTGGTTATATTGGTAATGGCGCACGTAGCGTATCCCCCATCAATGAAGGTTTACGACTTGAATTTACAACAGACCACAGTGGCACAGATCAAGGATTCTCATTATTAGTAACTGATGTAGAAGATGGAGGTAAGAAACAAATAAGGCGATTAGAAATCAGTGTTATTTATAGAGATTGCCTTAATTAAGAAAATATGTTTATTTATCTTTAACTCAATACTACTAACTGCAATCAAATCAGAATCCTTAGCACTAATATAAAATGATGATTATGTTACAAAAACGTAAATATATAAACTATGATTTTGATATTATAATCTGATCTACTAGACTTACGTTTATTAGTGGCAATATTTCACCATAGATTGTTTTACAGTCTATGATTTCACATCCTATCATCAGGCTAACTTTTGATAGCTGAACACTAGGCCCCTGCCAAGATGTGACGTAGCCCGCCTCCCTTGTTAAAGCCATAATGTGCTTGATTTGCTTAAGTTCAACGAAACAGCCATGCAGAAAATTTTACTCGGACTAGGCCTACTTTTGCATAATATAATGCCCAGTGGTGTACATGAAAATATGAAACGCAATAGACTAAGCCTGCAGTGCTTTTGGGCAAACAGTAAAATTTAAATTTTATATTAAAACTTCAGGTCGCCCTGGTTGTGTGATTTAAGTGAATGCTTGATCTCGTTTGACATAAATATATAGCTTCCTTGATGATGCATCAGAGATAGGACAACAACAATATCATAAAACGTAAGTCCAATGGGATGATCAGACATATATAATCTCAAATTCATAATTATAATACCTGGATCAATGATAATCGATTCATAATTGCGAATCAATCAAATATAAACGCTATTTATAGATTTAATAAATGCTTGAACGTTTTTAAAACGGCACATCAACGTTAGAAAGACCTCCTTTAGATGCAGTTTGTTGTTAAAAAATATAATTTCTGTTTTTAAAAGAGGAAAGAAATATGTATCTACTATATCTCTGACTAGATTATGCCCCTTTGCCACAAAAAATGGTCTCGAGATCATCCAGGAATCATTCACTCTGGCCATAGATCGGTGAGTCATTATACACATTCCTTAAAAAGGGAAAATAACTATAATTCTTTGCAAAAACATGATGATTAGTTGTGAAGAATCTGCAAACCAAAACTTAAAAATGTATGCGATAATGACTAGATCGAATAGACTACAAAATATTTAGGGACTTACATTCATTTTTAAATGAGTGGAAATTATCTCAACAAAATTACTGTAGGTGTTGGATTAAATAACTATACTTTATCTAAGGAGAAATTTCAAAAAACCACTCATCGCACAATTTAACAAATTTTGAAACAACACTTTGACGATATCTAAGGCACTCCATTGGATTCCCAAGGGATGGCATGGGAGTTTTTTGAAAACCAAAATCGCACACTAGTGAGACGGCCAAAAGTTCGCCTCAATGATGAATAAAACAACTTTCTTCACCCAACTGTTTTTGATCGTGAAATGGTGGGTAAAAATGACTTTAAACGAAGATTTTCAAATTATTCCGAGAATCAAATATAACATCCCAAAATACATCCAATGCACCAACATCACTCGCTGTGATATTTGATGACCCATCCATTTAGAGAACAACCCTACGTCAGCCATTTTGGTTGCGCTCCCTCGAATCAACCTTAAAGCCATAGAGGAGACTACACTCCATTTTGTTTGTTTATTTGCGTATGGAGAGCCATTCTTGGAGTTCGTAAGACTTAGGCTAGGTTCTCAGCTAGAGTCCCATGCCGCATTGTACTAGGAATGTATTTTAAAATAATTGAATTAGTAACACCCCGGTGCCACGTGCCCCAAAAAAAGTTCTTTTTATTAAAAACAGATCCATTTGTGTAATGGTACAGTTAAACTTAGTTTGACATAAACATATTTTCACGATGAAAGACAGGATTTGACCATAAAAGTCATTTCAAAGATCACTTCTGGACTTCGTGACCTCATTTTCATAGTGCAGTAAACCAATACTAATCAAGTCATAAATAATACCTATTTCTAGATTTATTTACCACTGAAGCTGGTAGCTCAGCATCAACGTTGCCCTTTTTATTCCAGGAAGATCAAATTAAAAATTTCTGAATTTCTATCGCATCCGTTACCCACCTATTTTATCTATCTGCCTTTTGCCTACTATTCTAGCCTCTTCCCATTCTATAATGGGGTCGTTCTTCTGCACACGGTCAGTGATATCCTATTATCGACAACGGATTGTGATGCCTGTGTAATCGTTCTTTCCGTAAACTTCCAATTTTTTACAGGAGAAAGAAAACCAATTGCACAATTTAAATGAAAACAATGCACTGACGAATAACCTGCCTTTTCTGCTTCCACCTGGTGTTCTTCCAGTCGCTTGCCGAACTTCAGGTTTGCATTTCATAACTATACCAATATTCATAAAGAAACATATCATTGCGCTCATGTAACAATGTCGAAATATGTATAGAAAGGGAGACCAGTTTTTAAAAACTGTGAACCATTGTGACCGAACACAATGATGTGTGATGAAAAAACAACTTTTCCCCATAGCAATAGATAAATACATATTTTAAATATATCGCCCTTCACTACAAGTAGGTTGCACTCATCACCTGTGTATGTCTGAAAAAATCATTGATTGAATACAATACCCTCTTTTCAAAGATACTAATATTCTATAGGTTTTGATCCATCATTTCCCTGTTCTTTGACATGGTTGGTCCCTCAATGCATGGGTACTACGTGAATTTTGTGCGCATTTGACGTTGGAGAAAATTGTAGTTCATCTATTAGGCTATGGTAGTTCAGGGCTAGGGTATGAACGTTTGGACAGCATTTTTTTGGGACATTAGAACACATCAGACATATCGAATTGCATTCTGAATACGAAAAACAGATCATTTGATATCAACAGATCCATTTGTGTAATTTTGAAATTGCAATTTTTCAAAAAGACATTTTATAGTCATTTCAAATCACTTTAAAATTGACCTTATTTTTGATGCAGTAAACCAATACTAATCAAGTAAACTTTATAATACCTACTCTGACTATTTACCACTAAAGCTGGTAGCTCAGCATCACAAGTGCCAGTTTTTATTCCAGGAAGATCAACAAAAACATGACTGAGCTTTTATCGCATCCGTTACCCAGTTTTTATCTATCTGTCTTTTTGCCTACTAACTTCCCATTCTATAATGGGGTCGTTTTTGGGTCAAAATATCCTATTATCGACAACGGATTGTGATGCCTGTGTAATCGTTCTTTCCGTAAATTAACCTGCCTTTTCTGCTTCCACCTGGTGTTCTTCCAGTCGCTTGCCGAACTTCATTTGCATTTATATACCAATATTCATAACTTCATATCATTGCGCTCGGTAACAATATATATATAAAAGAGAATTTAAAAATATCAAATTGTGACCGAACATAATGATGTGTGATGTAACATTATTAATTACCATATAGATGAATTTTAAAAAATCGCCCTTCACTAAATCATATGATATCAGAAAGACATACAATACCGCTCTATTCAAAGATATAATCATTCTATAGGATTTCTGATCCAGGTCATTATCCCTGTTCTTTGACATATGTGGTTCAATGCATGGGTACCGCGTGAACGTTGTAGCGCAGGACGTTTCAAAAATTGTATTCATCTATTGCTATGGTAGTTAATCCCATTATTATATCTCTTCTACGTCGAATACATTCGATCGTTTCAAGTAACGAGTTTTAGGATTGTTTTTATCTGTACCCTTTGTTAGAAACCTAAAACTTGTAGAAAGCAGTTTCGGTTTTCATTTCAGTTTGTTACATAATCGTTTAACCGCAGAATCTGTTGGTTTGAAGTTACCGTGATCAAATTTGACTAAAGAGAAGTATTTAAATTTCGCAGTGCAATATTCTCGAATATCAATCTGCATTTGAAAGCGTGATGTAGAGATGTGCAAATAATCTTAGTTTCCCTGTGAAAAATATAGACCATCAAAACATTTTCTCACGAGATTACAAAAGAATAGACACTTGAGTGATGTGTACAAATCTATTCATATGCATATCGCATACGGGATGATCGATTGAAGCTATTAAGTTGACTTTTATTCAAGTTATTTATTGCACGAAAAAAACCTATAAACACGCTGATTGACTGCATAATTGACTTTTATGTATTATCGAGTTAAAAGACCAATTATTGGAAATCTAATTTGGTTTGGGTCAAAAACATGCGACATGCTGCTGAAACTTACTGATTGAAATAGATTAAATAATTGTCTGTTGCAAACGTCAAGCTTGGTATATACTTGTATGTGTGTGCTCATAATGACGTACACAAATTTATCTTGCGAAACCAGGTTTTGTCTGGACTTCAACGTCAACGCCACGCCAAGGGATTAAGCTCCCGTATAAATGGCCTGATTTTACTCGAGCAAGCAGTATACCAAACGTCTGCAAAGTATAGCAACTGTGAAATTTTACAACGTTGCGTGTCGCAATAACACCTTTATATAATTGAAGACCTGAGCGCAAGAACACCGTAAGTCCACTTGGCCCCTCAACCTCAAGTTGCGTATAGTTTTATATAGTTTGGTAATGTTTTATACATGTTCAGCGGCCAAAACAAATCTTTCACAACCTTTCATGATGTTTTCACCCTGGAACATGTATTAAACATCATAAAACCATAAGAAACTATACGTAACTTTAGTGTATGCATGTTGAGGGGCCAAGTAGACTTACGGTCTTCTTGCGCTCAGGTATTCAATTAAAGTTGCTTGTGGTGTTCAGATATTTTATTTTATTACTTATTCTATTCATTTAGGCCTAACTGGTTTCAGCAGAATGCTGGCCTAACATGTGTCACTGATAATAAACGTTTTTAAAAACACTCATCAAACATAAGTTATACGGTAGGGCCTATGTAAGGATATTGAATGTGAACCAAATTATTCATTCTTAAACATATAAAAATATATTTATTGGCCATATTTTGCCCATTTTGGTTAAACTGTTTCCTTTTGAAAGCCCCTTCCTCCATGTCCTCCTAACAGTAAAACACTGACCACGTCACCGGGGAGGGGGGAACTGGGGTGCGAGTGGGATATTATAGGAGGGGGTCAAGTTTGAGAGAGCGAGGATAGATGGAGGGAGAATATGAAATTGACAAAGATAACGTTAAATTTAATAATTGAGCCTTTATTAAATAATATAGGCCTAAACTATCCTTAGAATATTAATTGGTATAGCTAGTTTCAAAATAATTTAGATTTTTGAAATTCGCAATGTAATACATTTTATGGCAAATGATAAAAAATTGATATTTTTGATATTTAACAGTACTCGAAGTAAACCATTTATAAATCTGATGATATGTACTTAAAGTTTATGTAGGTGGGATGAAAAGCCGATGATCAATTGAAAATTTGACCTTTCGTATTGAAGATATGGATTATTTTCCCCAAAACACCAACAAAAAAAGTTCCTTTTGGGGAAAAAATCCATATCTTCAATATGAAAGGTCAAAATTTTCAATTGATCGTCGGCTTTTCCTCCCAGCTATATACACTTTAAGAATATATCATTAGATTTATAAAATTTACTTCGATGACTGTTATAATATCAAAAATGTGAAAAATATCAAATTATAATAATTTGTCATAAAATTTGTATTATATCGTGAATTTCAAAAATTGTCTGATGTGCTCTCATGTGCCACAAAAAATACTGTCGAAACGCCAAAAAATTCGCGTTCCCCCTCGCGTCCGCACAACATTTTCGGATTCCCCCCTTGTTTTCCCGAATTCCTCCATTTAAAACTTTTAAGTTTAAAACACTCCCCCCTTTTGGTTCAACCAAAAATTTCGCATTCCCCCCTCAAGACCTCCCCAAAAAATTTGGGTTCCCCCTCAAAATGCCCATTCCCCCTGCATAAATAACGGTCGCTCCCTAAGGTAGAGTCCTTTGTCTTGAAGTGGGACTAATAACCACTTGACCAAACAAAAGAGAGACATTTTGCCCTGCAATCAGTTACAGGCTCTTACACATGCCCTTCTTTTGAACGCCCATTGATACACATGTCCCCAGTTTAAGTGACAAGACTCTGTTGGCGCAGTAACCAATGAGACCTTCGCGTTCCAGTAAATTTGAGCAAGATATTTCTGAAGTTGCCGTTGCAGTCGAAGTAAATTTTCAAACGTCATTTCGCAAACTCTCTATTGATGCCTATTCCGCCCGCCTTATATTATACAAGCAAGAGGCTTACGCATCGTACACTGGAACATAGAAACGCTCAAACATTACAAACTAGCGCACGAGATCATATGATATGTGTGGTTTTTCTTCTCCTTTAATATTTCAATTGGTTATGATATACATGATAAACATGTGTTCATCTATAATTAATAATAATTCACACAGATTGTCCCGACGAGGAAACGAAGTTATCTATGAACGACTCTGTTACCATACAATCTCCTGGCTATCCTAAATATTATGGGAACAATATCGGATGTGAGTGGACAGTAACACCATCAACGATGCGAAGGCTTCATGCGCAATTCCTGGACTTCAAACTTGAGTATAGATATGATGTTGTATTTGTTGGAACTATCAGCAATCCAAGGGCTCTTACTTATACTGGTTCTCGTGGCAATGATACACGTATCATATCCCCCATTGATGAAGGTTTACTATTTGAATTCACAACAGACGCTACAATCACAGATCAAGGATTCTCATTGTCAGTAACTGATGTAGAAGATGGAGGTAAGAAACAAATAACGGGATTCGAAATCATTGTTATATATAGATATTGCCATAATTATAAATTATACAACGTTTATGTATATTTTGCTCCATTTTACTACGAGCAATCAGATCAAAATATGAACATCAGTGTTACGGAACCAGAATTGTTGGTATTAAAGTCTTGTATATTTAGCTCAATTTTACTACGAGCAATCAGATCAGAATAAACATAATGTTACAGAACCAGAAGTTTTTGGTATTAATAAATTCAATATGAATTTCGTTACAAACACTTAATTTAATTATAGATCTACCTGTGATGAGCACCCTTCATAGCTTGATGAACGAGATGGTCTCATCAACATTTAAAATGTCTGCTTCTATTATCTCCTCTAACCGTGAAATATCATTTTGGGTGGGGTTTTGCCGTTGGCATACGAGTCCCTTTACGCCGTTCCTTTGCTTGCTGCCATGATGGAGTGAAGAGTGATTTTCCCTTCATTGTTATCACTTTATACACCCTGGTTATCATGCCCTCCATTTCTCTGCCATGATTGATGCCCTCCATCATGGCATATCCGGCTTCAAAGCTCTGACGGTTGTTTTTAACATGTATGAAGTGGTAAGATTGATTTTGCTCTTGTTTTCAGACATGGCCAATATCGTTTCACTGATTGTTGGCCAGTTGCCTGGGCGGAGCATGTCTTCTCCGGATATGATTGGTTGCCCAGACAACTGGTGAAATTACAAAAGCTAGATCAATGCATGTGGTCTCATTTGAAAGCTGGGTTATTATGACAGTTATTTTACTGTTGTCACATAGGCTAAGATGTTGATTAGCTATCAACTAAAGCATTTTGACAATTACCTCATACCTTTTAATCTAGTGGCATTTTTCAAACTGTTTACTTTATTTTGATATGCACTATACATGTATATTATGTCTCAACGTCATTATGTCTGAACATGGTCAGAACTTATTGATGAATTCATAGCAAAATTTAATGGAAGCTAGTAGAGCTTACCTTTTTTTCTTTGTTTTTTATTCTGTTGTAATTTGCCCTCCGCACATAAACGGCGTTATCCCCTAATTCATTCTTCAAATGTGAATAAAGTATTTTCAATCCCGCCCTATACCGTCTTTGTATGATTAGACCTAATACATACTTAATCAATGATAATACTGGGGAGACACCTAGTATCGCTCGCAGGACACGCCTCCCCCATATCAATATTTATATTATTTATCGCACCTTCGAAATATGACTTCAGGCCTCCTACGGCCTCATTAATGGTTGAACTTATAACTTCCTTAGTAATAGTGGTAATAGGATCAGAAACTGGCCTATTCTCCTGCTCTTCGCTTGGCCCCGCTTGTTCGTGCAACATATAAAAAACCACTCTCCTGTATCGATGCGAGGTCACGTATTTAGCTATTTTGAAGATATTCCACGTGCGAAATCGACGTAGATTATACATCGTTAAAAATGCACAAAATTTGTCCATTTCACAAAATGTTAAAGACAGTCAAAGATAATGAACATACGAAGGAAAGTTTAATTATTATTATGACCATTAGATTTCCAGGGCAATATGGGAGTTTTTAAAAACTACACTTTGCCCACTAGTGAGGAAAAAACAACGATGCCTACTATATGAGACATATCAAAAAAATTTTGCCTCACTGATGAGTAAAAAAAAAATTCCCCACCCAACTTTGTATACAAATTTCATTAAAAGTGGTAATAGGAAAAATAACTATTCTCGCCGCCGAAGGCGCTTGTTCGTGCAACATAAAAAATTTGGTGCTCTTGGAGGCGTATTTAAAAATATTCCACGTGCGAAATCGACGGCGCCGAAATAATAAATTTGCCTTCCCAAAATGTTTTAGACAGTCCCTGAGAATCATAATGGTGCGTATTATTATGATCCTTTTGTTTGTAACAAATCATTATAATAAAGGTACCGCGATGTGTTAAAAATGGACTAAATTTAAACGCAATATTCATACGCAGAGATTGTCTATTGAAATATGTGTGATACTCTGCGTATAAAAAAATTTGGGGGGAAAAATTTTGGACTCAACGTAGCATTAAAACGTACGTTCCACCATGGTTCCACGTGGAAATAGGCTGATTTTACATCGAGTCTAGGTAAAGGAAACGTAGAGAACGAGTGTTTCTCTACGAATGTTATAGTCAAAATATCATGTGTTTTTTTTGTACAGCTGAGGGGTGGTGCAATAACTTTGTGTATCCCCGAGGTGGTGAAGTATTATAGGGGGTGGGGGGGGGGGCAAAGATTGGTTGGCAGGTCAAAGGGGGGGCAAGCATTTTTTTTGCAGGTTGAAAGTTGGGTGGGGAGGGCAGGGACATTTTGGCTCAGATATTTTAGGAACATTAGGAACACGTTCAAATATGCACAATTCCTGATCAGTTATTTATTTATTTATTTATTTATTTATTTATTTATTTATTTATTTATTTATTTATTTATTTATTTATTTATTTATTTATTTATTTATTTATTTATTTATTTATTTATTTACAAATTCAAAGTATAGACCCCTGGCAAGGCAACGGTTGCCTTGCCAGAGGTCTATACTTTGAATATGTTTCTACATGTATAGCTCACCTGTAATGGGTTTGAGCACTCTAAATTCCAAAGTTAGTCACTTGTAAAGTAAACTTGTTATTTATTTATTTATTTATTTATTTATTTATTTATTTATTTATTTATTTATTTATTTACATATTATTATGCATTGAACCATAGATGTCAAAGAAAGGATGTTCACTAGCACCTATAAGATTAGTATTTTTGAAAAGAGCTGTATCGTATTTATTCTATAGTCATGTTCACACAGTCGGACTTAAATCACTTATTACCGGTCGTAAATTACGTCGGTAATAGTATCGGATATAAGTGGCAGTGTGAATTAGCGTCGGATATAACTATATCCGACGTAATGTGCTTTAAATCCGACAATTTGTTCACACAGTGGGACTTAAATTACGTCGGTAATAGTATCGGATATAAGTGGCAGTGTGAATGAGCGTCGGATATAAAAAAATACTATATCCGACGTAATGTGCTTTAAATCCGAAAATTTAAGGCTGAAGATGACCAGGGTTAAGAGCTGTTAAGACCGATCGAAACGTTACGTCCGGTAATAGTAATTACGTGTGGACATGCAGCACTATTGGGCTGTCGGATATAACTGTGAGTATATCACTCGCGCAAAATGTTAAGCAGAGTCATAGGCGTAGATCCCGGGGGATGGGGGGTGGGGGGGATCCCCCCAATATTTTGTTTGTGTTGTATACAATCATCCCCAATGTTGACGCCTGATAATGGGTTTCTGACCAAATTAACCTCATATTTGCCCATTTTTGCCCCAAAAGTGCACATTTTCGCGCGCTTCAATTTATTCTACTTTTACACCATTATTTCATCAGTTTAGCTTCAAAATAGCAAAATTTTGCCAAAACTTATTCTGTCGCCAAAAGGTGCTGCATTGACTATACTTGAATTTTTTTTTCCAACTACACCCCCCATGTCAAAAAGAAATCTACGCCACTGAGCAGAGTAATTTACTGCGTGATGTCATCATGGCTGCAGCTGCAAATATTAATATAAATAAACGCAATAGGGGCTCAATTGGAATGACAAGGGAACATTGGCTATCCTCAAAATTTGGAGAGACACGGAAAGTATTTCTGGGATAAAAAAAAGCTTTGGGAGGAGATAGCCACGCTATTACATGACAAGGGGATTCCCCATACGGTCGGGGAGCAGATACATGCTAAGATAAGATAATAATAATAATAATAATAATATGTACACTTGTAAAGCGCGCAGATCCGCAATAAACGCTCGTGGCGCATACAGAGAAAAACAAAATATACCAGCAGGAAAAATGGAAACAAGGAACAAATGCAATCAACAATAGTACATTTTAAGATACATGAAGTAAAAAATAACATAGTAAACTACAAATTAATCCAGCTCATAAGCAAGTTCGAAAAAATGTTTCTTGAGTGAGGATTTGAATGACTCGATTGACGAGCAATTGCGAATAAAATTGGGAAGACTGTTCCATATGCGAGGGGCTGCCACAGAGAAGGCGCGATCACCCCATAAAGATAAAGGCACTGAAAACTCTCCATCGCACCCTCCATGATCGGGTGAAAAGTTCAGGCGCAGGAGCAATTGACCATCCTTATTGGGATGACCTACACGAGTTTCTAGGGGGGTAGCAAATGTAAACCCTCCAGAGGGCTCAGTGGGGGGGGGCAGTATGGCCCTGGAAGTAGATGGAGATGACATTTATTAAGCCATAAGCATGATAACAGAAATGCATGTAATTGGATTTAATATGATGATTAGGGGGTCCCAAAGAAAGAAAAATAGGGGTGTCATAAAATATTTTTGATGACCAAAATGTAGGGAGTTACAACACAACATGACTACAGATAGTGTGTTTATTTTATTCCAAATGACTGATGCCTGTTTGGGGAGGGGGTGCAAACGGTTGGGGGGGGGGGGTCATAAACACTTTGCTGACGAAATAGGGGAGGTCGCAATTTTATTGAAGCCGACCTTTTGTAAATTTGGGACCCCCAAGAAAAAAATAGCATGATGATGGGAGTCATTGTTATTTTTTTATTTTTGTCATTTTTTCAAAGATGTCCACCATGTAGGACCTACATGTATAAAATGCGATATAGAGCCTACTATAGTCTACTGTAAAATGGGACTACTTTGTCAAATAAATAATAATAATAATAATAATAATAATAATAATAATAATAATAATAATAATAATAATAATAATAATAATAATAATAATATAATAATAGAACCTACATAAATATAAAATTGGTCTGAATTTTGGAACTTTTGAATTTGCATTTTTCTTACATGACATACCATAATTTTTTCTAAAGAGGGGCGTTTATTGATAGTGGGTTTATTGAAAATCGGGTTAAATTTTCTAAAGATGCTCATGTAGAAAGGAGGGATTTATGACCGGTAATAGGCTTATCGGACATAACACGTCGGACATACGCTGGCGAAGTTACGCAATTTTTCGGATTAATTACCATAGCAATAGGTGAAAACAATTTTGAACATATAGATTGAATACAATACTGGTCTTTTCAAAGATACTAATCTTACAGGTGCAAGTAATCAGCACCATTCACCTATTGCTATGGTAGTTAATCCGAGTATTGCGTAACTTTGACAGCTTATAGCGCTATAGCCGACAAATGTGGACGCGCTAAGGGATTAGCGGAAATATTTAATTCGATCGGACATAAGCCTAGATAAAATATTACCGGTAATAAGTGTATGTGTGAACACAGCTTGTGTTTGCAGACATACACAGGTGATTAGTGCAATCTGCTTGTGTTGGCATGGTTGGGCGATCTATTCAAACATTGTATTCATCTATTGCAATTATTACGTCACTTCATAACTTATAGAGGCCATGCATTCTTTTATCGATTGGCTCCATACAAAGGATTTGGACCAGTGTCCTTCACCGTAGTTATGGCGGAGTGCAGTTCAACAAATGCATGATTGCAATCTACCACGACATTTTGGCTCACACACATAATAAATGCACTACGATAAAATAGGTTGATGAAAACAGTGCAACAGAGCATTAATGCCCAAAATTGAAAAGCTGTATAATTTATAAACAATATACACTACATAAAAAATACTACTACAAGGGATTTTCAACATATAAGAATCCAAATAATCAAGTACCAACATGCACAGTTTCGTCCTTATATCACTTTTGGGTTTATAACAAAATGTTTTCAAGCCTATATCGTGATTGGCAGCTGCATAAGACATCTCTTTGATAGCTGATAATGCCCATCTATTCACCAAGTGGCTATTTAAATAACTGATGAGCACTGTCATTATGCTAATATGAAATCATTGTTTATCAACAAAGGCGAGGGACTCGTCTGTCGATATGCTCAAACAAACCGCTACACTGTTCAATGGCTTTCTTGTACTATATGAAATATGGTGGGCGATTTGAAATGCACGTGCCCTGAGCAAACTACGATGCGTACGCTCACTGCAGGGCAAAGAACAATGGACAGTGTCATAATTCGCGCGCATACTGCCGGGCAATGACGTCACATGTCAAGTGGTCTATACCCGATCAATGTTGGAGTTGCCTATAGCCTATATGTTTAAAATTCAATATGGCTACCGAACTGTCATGTGGTCCAGTGGATTAGTGCGCTGGACTTCTGTATTCTGTATGTAGCAGCGGCGTGGGTTCGAGGCCCACCTGTGAAGAACTGAAATTCCATTTTTTTTTAAATTTAATATTAGGGAAATGAGACTGGGCGAATTTATGTATGACGTAGAGAGGATTAAGATCCCTTTATTGATCCCTGACCCCACCGACTACCACGGGCTGATTTCATGCAAAACAAATCACCAGATGACTGACTATAGGACATAGCGCCACAACACGAGCGTTGGTAAAGTTTGTGGCCTCACTGCAATACATACCGTCGTTTTATCTTTTCAGTTTCTGTTTCCGTATCCGTAATAGTTTTTGTAAGTCATTGTTATTCTACGTGGTAACGTACGTCCAATCTTTTATTCTACTTTTGTTGGAAAATGAAGCTCAATTTCAGTTTTCGTTTTGGTAGTTTATGTGCTCTTGAGATGTGAAGTTGATGCCGTACAAAAAATGTCTAAATTTTACGGTCCTAAAGTAGATTCCACGGCTTCAATTGACTTGTGTTCTGATTTGCTCTACGCACTAAACGGATCGTAAAAAAAGTTTTGCATTGAAATATATACCGCTGCACCATGTTGCCAAGTTATAAGCGGAGTCTTTCATATTGGCGATGAAACGAGCGTCTAAAATATCAAATATTGGTTGCGCGTACAAGTGGTGATTTGGTAATCATGTTTAGGGGGAGGTCAATTTATTTGAAGCTGACCTTTGTATTGAAATGCAATACAAAAGAATTTGCATTGGAGCAAAGATAATGTATTCCCAGAAGCGCTGATAATTGGTTGGGCCTATATCACCGGGTTTATTTTAAATGTTTTTGTTGAGCTTATTTTCAGTATGGATCATACTGACTTTTTTTGCGAAAAGAGGAATAAATTGAGACAAAAAAAATCTATGGGAGGGGTGAGGAAGAAAAGAGGAAAAACAAAAGAAGAAAAAAAGCTGAGAATGCCTATATCGGGGAGGGAACACAATTTACATGGGGGGGGCTTAAAAAGTAAATAATAGGGAAAACAATACGAGGGAAGGGCCCCACCTGCAATGGGGGCGACAGGCTCAAATATGACTTTTGTGATTGAAGGGCTTATTTTCAACGTTTTTACAGAAAAAGTGGACCTTTTCATTCGGATTTGCGATCAATGTTGGAGTTGCCTATAGCCTATATGTTTAAAGATTCAATATGGTTCATGTGGTGCATTTGTCATAATAATGTGAATCAATTTATCACTATCAAACACGAGAGGGCGCTAGACCATTAAAACAGCGGTCGTACACCGGTGTTCATTTATCTCCCCTTTATGGGCTTTATTGATACAGGCAATTACTATTGAAATAAGCTGATTGGTACAGAGTTAACAATTAAGCCAGATTACAGACACTGAACCCTTGCATTTCGAATTGAACAGAGTTCGGAATACGAAAAGATGCCATTCTGATATACAAAAACGTACGTGTTAACGTGCGTAAAAAACGTACGTCCTACGTCTACGTTTGGAAAATCGCAATCTCTCTATTATGTGCTCAAGAGAAGTTGATGGCGTACGATGTCCGCAAGTAGATCCAGGTCAATGTTCTGATTTGCTCTCCGAACATAAACGGCGTGTGTTGTATACAAACCGCTGCACACAGTTGCCTAGGCGGAGCATTTCTTCTCTAAATATTGTTGGTTGCCCAGACAACTGGCGAAACTTAACAAGTATTCTTCCCAGAAGGCGCATGGGTGCCATCACCTTTTTGTGTCCCCGTTGACCCCCACGTATAAATACTTTTTTTGCAAAAAAAAAATGAATAAAGAAATTTAAAAAATCTATATAAATTAAAAACAAAAGAAGAAAAAAAGTTCAAATGCCTATATCGAACACAATTTACAGCTTAAAAAGTAAATAATATAAAAAATGACCTACCTCCCCGGGGCCACTCAAATATGACAGTATACGCATGCGTGACCAAATTTTTTTCAAACACCCCCTAAACGAGTTTTACCCTACCAGCAAATTGAGCCCCTTAATAAGGTAATTTAGTGTACAATTTACCCCCTAAATGAGTTTTTGGCTGGTGAATATGCGACAAATGTACCCTTTTTGGACTCATAATTTACCAAAAATTTGAAAAGGTACCCTAAACAAGTTGGCCAGTTTCAGAAAACTACCCTTATTCTTGAAAATCACTGTTTTTAGACCCTAAACGCGTCACGCGCGTAACTTGCCTTGCCTAAAAAAACACCCCTTTTACTTGTTTTTTTGGTCACGCATGCGTACAGACCATTTATATGAGTGATCCCCCCGGGACCTACCTACCCTAATTTTTTTATGTACGCCAATCAAACAAATTATTTTTTGTGGCCTTATCCCCCCAACATAGTGAACCGCTTTCATCATTATCTGAAACAGGAGATTGTACTTCTCAAAGTCACATGGTGCTGTATAGTTTGGCACTAAGGCCATGACTTTGTTCAAGTCCCCCCCCCCCTTCGTACCCATCATTCCACTCTTCACTTGACTAATCTTCGTGGCCCGCAGTAAATGTCGTTTTTCAAAACCATTTATTCTTGTATAACCATCTCGTCAAACTCATGACTGCCTTGACGATTTTCTAGTGCATACTGCAGTTACTGTCCGTTTTCCTATACACAATACACAGTGCTCTCACCATTGACGCGTGACCTCTACAAACAGTGTATGTTATAGGTATATGGGCATTGCCTAGTTAACATCACTGTGTGAAAAACAACCAGCCAATATTTAAACTATTCTCCAAACTTCTAGCAAATATATTTCTCTAACATGACCTAAAATTACAGCTAGGTTAGATGTTCAGAAGGGTCGCACTTTCGTAGAATATGAGTGAGGGCAAAGCATAGCTAGTTCATAGCTAGCCAACTCCCCGTGTTAATTGAATGGAGATTTGACCGAAAATATTGAGCTATATTGGTAACGGACCGCTCCGTTCTGAAGGATGCCACAAAAAAACGGTACAAGCTACATTTAAAATCCTAGAAAATATAGTTTTGTAACATGTCCTAAATTTTTAGCTAATTTAGGTGTTTGGAGAGGGTCGCACTTTTGTGTTTTAGGAAGGATATGTAAACGACAGATAACACCAACAATATGAAGAAATTATTTCCAAACCGTGTTAAGTCAACAATCATTATGTTGCTCATTTTCAAGAATGCTGGTTTACAAAAAGCAGGCCATTGTCTCATTTCGTGAACAA
Organism: Amphiura filiformis; assembly: GCF_039555335.1. NCBI lineage: Eukaryota > Metazoa > Echinodermata > Ophiuroidea > Amphilepidida > Amphiuridae > Amphiura > Amphiura filiformis. The sequence continues at coordinate 38,673,122 of NC_092645.1, read as the reverse complement.
AGGTACACATACCATTGTTTCCTTTCGTTTCCTTTATAATCGGTAACCCAACTGAAGCTATAATACCAGCTTTATTGCGATATCGCACATATAAAACAGATACTTGTGCACAACCAGAAAAGATCCGATTTAATCAGTTGAGCTGTTTCAATGAGTGTTATCTTGGTTTAATAGCTTTTAATGTGGTTTAAGTCCTGCAAAGGTCGAGATGAATTCTACTGTAGACATGACTGTATCATGGATCCTTGTGTTGCAGCGAACACATACGGATTTGAGGGGTGAACTCTCCCTGCTCGCATTATGATTAATTGATCCATGGCATGTATGAAAGTGAATGGATTTGGGACAAGTTGACATTGATCAAAGGAGACGCTAGGAGCGTTACTACCCTTGATATATTTTTCTGTAATTTCAGGATGTATTGCCATTATGACGGTCCATAACTGTCCTCACATTCTTAAGGGGACCCTGATGGACTCCATCTTATGACACTTAAAACCTGACTTGTGAATTAAATCGAACCCCTCCTCCCGCAATTTTGCAAAACCAAATTTAAATCTTTGAATTTGCGGCATGGTGTCATCCTCGAGCAGGTGCATTTTCAGTGTAATTGATACCTTTGGAAGAAGTCAATACTTTTCCAATTTTGGCCTAACACTTGTGGTATAATTAATAAAAGTTCAACAATTTATTCCAAAACAACCAAGAATAGACGTAGAGGACTAAGACCATTCATGAATATATAAACTTGTAACACATTTATTAAAATATAGATATAATTGTGACACATGTATTGAAATTATAAAATATAATATAAGAATGTCAAGTTAAACCGTAAGTTCTATCTATCCCTCAATATTCCTCTTCTTTATCAAGGCGTCTGGGGCTGGATGCGTTTGATTGTGTTGGACAATATTGGCAGGGTCGTTTGACCGAAACTGGCTCTGTGCTGAGAGTTTGCAGAAGATAGCATTGTCTTGTAATTCATCAATCTCCACCATGTAGGTTGAAGGTCAGAGTCAGTGGAATGGACCGCTTCCCAAGCCGGACCGTTGATGTGGTTCCCAAGAAGGAAGAGGGCTAAGGAATACTGGAGAGGAATATTTATTTTATATTGTACCTATACTTATACGGGTTTCTAGTTCAGGTCATAAAACTTTAAAAAGAAGAAAAAAAGTTCCAAAGCCTTTATCAAACGAAATTTACAGCTTAAAAAGTTAAAAAAAAAAAAAAAAAGTATCCCGACCTACCTACCCTAAAAACAAATTTATGTTACGCCAATCAAACAATTTTTTTTTAGGCCTGACTGTCCTCATATTCGAAGCTTCAGTGCAGAGGATGATTTAAGGAAGCCCCATCATGCACTGTAAAAGTGTTATCACTAGCGTTTCAACTGCCACTTTACTTTTCAAATCCCATTGAACTCTGTGCAAAAGATGTTGTTTTAGAATTGCCCGTATGTCGTCATTACTTGGTCGATTTCAGATCTAAAGTGATGTATGCATGAAGGATAACTCACACCTTCTGTAGATAACATAAAATGTGAAATCGACCAACTTTTTGAAGGTGTTTTTATTGTAATATATCTGTCCAAATTCAAATTTAACCATACACGTGTGTTTGCAGTGGGCGGGCAGTGGTGTCATGTTTACTCACACAGCTGTGCTAACCGCAAGACTTGCTGGGAAGTGCTTAAATCATCCTCTGGCTTCAGTGGATCCTGATGTACTTTTCACTGCTTTATTGATTAGTTGAAACCCGTCCTCCCCAACTTTTGCAAGCCCAAACTTGAATCTTCTCATCTGTAATTTTGGGATGTATTGCCATTATATGGTGGTCCATAAGTGTCCTCATATTCTTCAGTGGATCCTGATGTATAGTATTCAGCACAACTATGCAATAGTATTTGCCCATTTAAAATGCATGCAGAAATGTGCTACACAAATTCAAAATATTGCTTTATCTGTGTTACAAAATGGTAATTAATCTGTCTGAAATCTGTATCCAAACAGATGGTAACTTGATTTGGTTCACAAAAATGAACAAACTAATTTTACCATTGCCATGTACACCACAAGTTGAGACTTATTGGGGAATTTAACAGCAACAAACTCTCCAACTTTGATGTCCCTGCACTGGACAGAATCAGGCTGGTTGGGTACACCATTCATCATGTCAACAGGTTGTGTATGATCTGCAAACTGCATTTCCACAACATGATTAACTTTATAAATGGTGATTTTCAAATGTGTACCCTGATTGTGAAACAGCCCAATTGTTTCTGTGGCAATGATTGGGTCAACTACTCCCGGATTTTCTTTACCCCTCTAAGTCACAATGACCCAATCTCAGGATTGAGGTAGAAAAAGGCTTTCCATCTCATTCTCCTGCATAAGTGTTCGGTTTTCTGTTGTACTTACTTTCCGATGGTAATGGGATGTTCTTGATAGAGTAGCCGAAGCGTAATGATTCCATGTTACGAGGCGTGGCAAAGAGTGCTCAACAAAAATAGGAGCAAGGATACAATATACATGATTGATTTGCAAAGACTATATAACAGAGTGCTCAGTGGTTAAACATTGTATTAATACAAATCTAAGTTCATATATATTTAAGTTGTTCATCAAGATTTGGCACAAGGTTTATGTAAATTGGTTACAAACAGGGTTTTTGTTCCACACATTACACCCTCTCAGCAGTTTTGAGAAGACCTTCCTAATTCTGTCCTGTGAAGTCATAAATGTGAGAATGTATCTCAGTGGCTATAGAAACTGCCCATCCAATAATGCAAGTCTTCCTGTGCCCTGAGTGCAGTAGGTTACAAATTCCATCTTCTAGAGCAAGTTGGTATTTCTTGAAGATGTTGCTGACTTGCTGCTATATATATATTGAGAGGAGAGAGTCAGGGGTCGACACGATACCTTGACTGATGTACATATACATAAAAATGACTCACTTTACCAAAGATATTCGGGCTGCTGTAATCCCAACCATGTCATCTTCTGTCATCAGGATATCTTTCTTTAATTGATTGAAGAAATAAGGTAAGAGCAGGTGTTGTCTTCTTGGAACATACCACTGGACGTCCATAGCATGAAGCTCATCTGGAATATCCATACATAAGATGTTATATTTGAAAAAATATTGTTTGAAAAACTTCCAATATATCCGACTTGAAAATTGATTGCTATATCGGAAAAAAGAGCATTTGATGTTTGAAAACTAGATGTTTTTCTTAAGATCATTAAAATCACAATATTTGCAGATTCTCCGTTCTGGGGGCAATTTAGGTGAAACATATCTATCCATTGCAATCCTTAATTTATGACAACTAATTCTTAATTTACAAAAAGTAGATCAGTGTTTTTTTATAAATGTTTTAATAATGCTACATAATTTTCTAATGAAAATGAATGTTTGAATTGACAGTAAGTTCAAAGTTTAATCTCATGTTTTTATATCATTTAACCATGCATTACGAGGGGCGGTCAAAAAGTTCGTAGAACTCGGTATGCTACTTTGTCGCACGGTATTGAGTTTGGTCTCATTTGAAAGCTTGTTCCTTCAAAACATTACTGCAAAGATATTAGATTTTGGCATCACTGTGTATGGGCAGGACACTCTTCAGAGGAAGCCTGCCTCCATGAATTCACAGGTACTGCCAGAAGTGAATACATGGTCATCATGGAAATTCCTCCGGACGGTGGTGAAAACTCAAATGAAATTTAACAATGTACAGTTGCTGTAAATGGTAATGAAGTCCTTGATATTCAACAGCAACGAAATGGTTCTTAGAGTTCAAGAATGGAATGAGCGTCCTTGAAGATCATCCAAGGTCCAAAAGACTTGCTGACGTCACCATTAATGATATACGGGCTGGTACAGTGACATTGGTAATAAATACAGAACCAAACAAGAAAGATGAGATAGCCACAAAGTATAAGAACTCTGATGAAAGTATTTAAAATAAAATCAATTAACATTTGGGTATTCCAGGGTGTCTTCTAAATGGAGGTCTGTGAATGTTCATGTAAAAAAATGATGCCAGTTGACTTAAACGGGTCCACACCTCCTATACCCCTAACATGAGAACCGACACAAGTTTCATATGTATTTAGCTAAAGGTGATAAGACATACATTAATCGCTGGAATTATGAGTCCATTCAGTGGAAGCACCTGGATCTCCGACCCCTAAGAAGATCATCCCTCTGTCACATAGGTCTAGGTCTTCATCACTGCTTTCTGAGATTCATGGAGAGTCTTGATATGACAGATCATTTGCCAAATGAAAGTATAATAATAGGCACATATCATACAATTTTGATAGCAAAATTGAGGCATGCCATCAAGTGAAGAAGGTTGATGGTAGGAATGGGTCTGTTCCAGGGCTGTCAATTGCTTGGCGTGAGACAGATGCGTATCGGGATTTGGCGACTTCAATGTTCATTTTGTGCCATGATTTATGTGCCACGGCGCTCGAGAATGTGAAAAGCGGGGGGGGGTAGGACCAACAAATTATTCATGACGATGCGTAAGATTTTACTCATATTCCAGCTTTTTGCGTGAGATTTACTACCTAGACGTGAGATTATACTACCTTGGCGTGAGACCGTGAGAAAGTGACCCAATGCGTGAGACTCACGGCCAATTCGTGAGAGTTGACAACCCTGGTCTGTTCTCGGATTGTGTCCTGTGCATTTTTCTCAGTCCTACCTTCATAATATCAGGTTTGATGGTGATAAATTTTGGTGAGCCTTCACTGAAGAATGGCTCATGGAGCAATCGGAAGATTTCCATTTAGATGACATAGAATGTTTCAAGGAAAATTGAGATGGGTGCATTTAAATAAATACATAAACATGTTTTAAAACGGTACATGCAGTTTGTTGTTAAATTAGTATTGAATGTTTTCTGTTTTTGAACTTTTTTATGAAGTATGGATCTGCTATTATATGTGTCTTTGACTAGATTATGCCCTTTGCCGAAATGGTCTCGAAATCATTCTGGAATCATTCAACTGCTACGGTGAGTGAAAGACATTATACACATTCCTAACAAAACAGAGAGAAGATGTGAGGAATGAGAAAACAAAGCTACAAAACAATCCCATAATGACTAGGTCGAATAAACTACAAAATATTCAGGGAAATGCATTCAAAGAAGACGTTATTACCAAAATGTTGCAACATAATATCCTACCTAGTAAACCTGAACAGCTGAAGTTATCTAATAAGAAACCGTACACACATCAGAAAATCTAACAGACCAGCTGCAGAACATAATACAATAGAGCATGATACACCACATGTCAATGATACAGATACGCAAGGCATTAAAATCAACCAGCTGCAAAAAAATCAAGCAGCAGCAAGAGACCAACCAGCTGTAGGAAATCAACAGCTACAAAAGATCAACCAGCTACAAAAGAACAACAATAAATAAATCAGCAGGCAGAAAAAGAACAGCCATATAGATTCATTGAAGACACGAACACTTTGAGTGTTTGCCTAATTGTTTTTAGCTACGTTTGACATAAAAAGACAGATCTGAAATTCATTTATGAGATTCATGAATGTAATATTGTTTAGTTTACACTTAATATCGCGTGTGTGATAAGAGGTTAAGGTCAACAGGGCTCAATTTGTTTTGACATTTCTTCCCTGTTGTCTCTCCCCCCAAAGTTTACGCAATGCTTTTAGAAACAAACCTATTTATTTTGGTCAATGTATGATCCATGTACCTGAATGGTAGCTAAATGCGTCAATTGATATTTCATCGTCTTTTTCCTTGTTTACATGCTTTCTTTTTATTATTTCACACAGATTGTCCCAACGAAGAAACTCAGTTATCTTTCAACCAGTCAGTTTCCATAAAATCACCTGGTTACCCTGCACCTTATACAAACAACCTTCGATGTGAGTGGACAGTAACACCATCAGCGACGAGGAGGGTATTAGTGCAATTCCTGGACTTCAAACTTGAAAATGGAGATGACAATTTGTATGTTGGAACCATCGACAATGCAAGGGTGCTTACTTATTCTGGTGATGAGACGGCTGACGCACGTATCATATCCCCCATTGACGAAAGTTTAGTATTTGAACTCACAACAGACGGTAGCGTACCACTAAGAGGGTTCTCGTTATTAGTGACTGATGTAGCAAATAGAGGTAAGAAAACAATCGATTAAAATGTGATTTATATCAAGGCATATGCGTAATACCCTATCTGTATTCAGAATACTCACAAAACTAGGAATCTTCGTATTTATCTTTCCATTATGTCTCATATTATTGACAAACTTGATTATCTGGATATGTTTGTACATGATAAACATTGATGTTCTTTGTCTGAGTGAGACCTGGACAGATAAGTATTGATGACTCTGAACTTTTGATAAGTGGCTATAATTTTTGTAGTCTTGATAGAAGTAATGGGATGACTCATGGTGGTGTAATGTGTTATGTAAAAGAAAATTTATGTTTTTAAAGAAAATGGTGATATTCATGATGATGAGGTAGAGGTAATTTTTATTGAAATCAACTTGCCTAACACCAAACCTGTTGCTGTAGGTACTGTTTATCGTCCTCTAAATTTTACTGTTGATTATATTGATAAATTGGATGTTTTGTTTCAAAAGTGCAATGATATTTATGAAGATGTGTATATATTAGGTGATTTTAATTTGGATGTTGTAAAAAAGTGTGACTCTAAAAAAGTATCCAATCTTGCAAAAAATACCAAATGTCTCAGCCCATTAATGATTACTCTAGAATTACTGATAAAAGTAGAACTATAATTGATTTGATCTAAGGGGGACTGCTCTATAATCCGACGCTTCTATAATCCGAAGGTTCTTTAGTCCGAAGGTTCGCTAGTCCGAACATGTGTTCATATCATTCGCTAGTCCGAATTTTAAAAGAGGTTTTCTAGTCCGAAAAAAATTAAAAAGAGGTTCTTTATTCCGATGGTTCTTTATGTCGAAGGTTCTATAGTCCGAATTTTAAAAAAGGTTCCCTAATCCGAATATTAAAAGAGGTTCTTTAATCCGAATTTAAAAACGGGTCTCTAGTCCGAATATGAAAATAGGCTCTATAGTCCGAATTTAAAAAAGGGTGCTATAGTCCGAAATTGCAAAAGGGTTCTATAGTCCGAAACTGATACCGTGCTCTTTAGTCCGAATCAGTAAAAAGGCTCTATAGTCCGAATTTGTTATATAACATTAACATTTACTGCGCCCAATAGCTAGATAAAGCAGAGTTTATGGTAAACGGGATGACGCTACTTTTAGACCCCCCCCCCGTCATCAAAAAGCAAATCCGGTGCGTACGCGCCTGATATCCCCCAACTTACTGTAAACAAAGATCCTAAAATACGATATTTGCTCCAAAAATGTTTACAGATTTTTACACCATCAGAAACGAAAAGAAAAATAATGAATGGAACGAAAATATTTAAAAAAACCTGAAGAAGTGCAAAAACACACACACACACCCCCCACACACACAAAAACAGAACAAAAGAAGGAAAGACACAATGAAAGAAAATAAACAACTGTATAAAGACTAAAAGGAAGTCCAAATGAAAGAAAAATGAATACAAAGATAATGAACAAAATAAATGAACAGGAAGATAAGAATGAAGAAAATACCACCAGAATGAAGATAAACGTCAATGTATGCTACGTAAAATATCCAGAAAAAGCAACCATGTTGAACTTCAATGGATTTGTATTTAAAAATTGATGATTTGACACTGAAACAAATGATGAAAATAAAATTCGGACTATAGAACCTGTTTACCAATTCGGACTAAAGAACACGGTATCCGTTTCGGACTATAGAACCCTTTTGCAATTTCGGACTATAGAACCTTTTTTTTAATTCGGACTATAGATCCTATTTCCATATTCGGACTATAGAACCCTTTTTTAAATTCGGACTGTAGAGCCTATTTTCATATTCGGACTAAAGAACCGTTTTTAAAATTCGGACTATAGAACCTTCGAAATAAAGAACCATCGGAATAAAGAACCTTCGTAATAAAGAACCGTCGGATTAAAGAACCTTCGTAATAAAGAACCGTCGGACTATAGAGCTTCCGCCCCGCTAAGATGTACCTCATTTTCGATCATATATACTGAACCGCTTGTCATGAATCACTGAAATTTCAGTGTAGTAATTGGATTCCTTGCCCCAATAATATACATAACTTTTGTTACCAGTGTGTTATCATTTTTTGAGAAAAATGCAAAAATAGTCACAAATTTACCACAGGGGTGTAGTACCCCCTTAATGAAGCATGTGATAAACATGCACCTTTTAAAACTAAGCGTATAAAGGGACATCTCCCTGAATGGGTAGACAGTAATTTTCTTAAATAGTGTAAGGATAGGGAATATTTTATGCCAAGGCTCATAAAACCAATGACCCTGATGATTGGGAAAAGGCTAAGTCAGTTAGAAATAGAGTTAATAATATGAAATTTTATTTGAAGAAGAAGCACTTTGAAAGAGCAATTAATGATAATGTACATGATAGCAAAACGTTATGGAAAACACTTAAAAAAGTAATTACAAGTAAAAATAATAAGCCAAATGTGCCTAACATTATAAAGCAAAATGGTCATGGTAATATTGCTACAGGTAAAGACACTGCTGACACATTTAATCAATTCTTCACGTCATGCATTTCCATTGAAATCAGTGTAAATTGGCCTGGTTCATAACTCTTTGGAACCAGGTCAATTTACACTGATTTCAATGGGGCTAATTAGGTATTCATGCGGCCATATCTCGGGCCCTCATGATCCGAATCCCACCAAATTTGGACTGTGGATGTTTTTCAGCATGCTCCACCGATTCATGGTATTCAAAACGCTGAAATGCAACAAAAAAGTTTTCTGTGACGTCATCACTTCGGTACTCTATACCATAATGTGTGCCCATCATTTGTGGTAGTCTCACTAATCCCTGTCCATCTTACTTCGGCTAAACCTAGCACAGAACATCTATTATACCTCCTCATTTCGTGATCAAGTTGTTCAACTTTCCCTAGAGCATTGGGCGTCCTCACATTCCATGTACCAATTGTAATATCTTTTTTGCAACTCTTATTTTGGATTTGGCTACACTGCCATTTCCATTCATTGTTCAATTATCTTTCTCTCCTCCAGTAGCACACTTTCCAGGCCCATCCTGGGAAATGGGGGACGCGGTCGTTTTTAACCTGGGCCCGACCGATCCAGTTTGAAAATACTTATACTTATCATAGTCGTTGCTGTGGGTGATACAACTACTACTACTACACTTGGTGTCACCCATCTCCTCTCCAAGTGCAAATCTATTGCAAGATGGTATTTGCATCCCAAGATGTTATTACAACCTACTTTTACTCTACGACTGGGGAGAATGAGAAAAAGATGAAAGGGATAAACACAATACCAGTCCACACTACCTGCAACTATAAACATTATAACTGAACACGTTATACAGGGGATGGCACAAAGGTGCCCATGTTGCGCTCGCCTTCACCATTAAACTGGGGATCTATATCCTGTACCCCAGAATGATATTACAGTCGGTAATCACCCCTGGGATCAGGCGCTATACCCTATACTAAGGACAAAACCCATTGTCCTAGACAAAACCTGATGTTAAACATCCTACCAAGCCAACTAGTTTGACTCACCTATCCTTGCTAACTGGATTGCGGAATGAAAAAAAAGCAAGACAATATTATAGAAAGAGTGATAGGTAGAGATGAGTAGGTTGGGAGCACCCCCATAGATAAATCTATGAGGGAAAAATCCAGGTCCTCGACACTGGGACAGTGCATTCCCTTTAAGAGGAGGCACTTAACACATTTATATGTGTTGATAAATATTACTGAAATGTTTCTATATTTAGGCCCTCTTACAGATAGAAACTTAATGCTAAACATCCTACCAAGCCAACTAGTTTGACTCGTCTATCCTTGCTAACTGGATTTCGGAATGAAAACAAATCAAGAAAATATTATAGAAAGAGTGATAGGTAGAGATGAGTAGGTTGGGAGCACCCCCATAGATAAATCTATGAGGGAAAAATCCAGCTCCTCGACACTGGGACAGTGCCTCCGCTTTAAGAGGTGGTACTTAACACATTTATATGTGTTGATAAATATTACTGAAATGTTTCTATATTTAGGCCCTCTTACAGATAGAAACTTTAATATATACATCTTACCCCGCCAACTAGTTTGACTCGTCTATCCTTGCTAACTGGATTTGAATGAAAACAAATCAAGAAAATATTATAGAACAGAGTGATAGGTAAATGAGTAGGTTGGGAGCACCCCATAGAATGAGGGATTCAAATCCAGCTCCTCGACATTTGGGCACTGCCTCGCTTTAAGAGGAGGTACTTAACACATTTATATGTGTTGATAAATATTACTGAAATGTTTCTTTATTTAGGCCCTCTTACAGATAGAAAGCATATACATATCAGCAGATTTTATTGTTCTAGCAAAGCTTTTATGAAATACCCGCAATTTGTTATAGAATTTTAAGAAATATTTGTCAATACTGTCTACACATAGTCAAGTGGGGAAGAACAATGGCATGTGAGGACACCACAACAGTTTGGAATGGAAAGGAATGTACTACACATAATATTATCTCATCCTTCTAGAGACCATTATGCACAATAATTAACACGAGCTGACCAGGATAAATTGTTATAAATTGTTAGGGGCTTTCAACTTCCATCCCAATGACTCTGATAAATAGTTTGTTACTTATTTTTGAAAATTCGTAACTCCTTTGGTCTAGAACAACATGTTAACAAACCCACGCACATATATCATTGATTTGCTAGTCACCCGTGAGACTGAAGATTTGTTTAGATTCTGGGATGTTGGTTGTTCAGTTGTGTCGTACAATACAGAATGCCTCCTCCTCCTGTAAGGAATTATAGGAAAGTTAACCCTGAAGCCCTAACCAAAGATCTGCAGTCTGAAGTATATCTTTTAAATTTCAACTCCAGTGATGTGAATAAACTGTACACATGCTTTACTAATGCTTGCAATGCACTAATGTTCTTGACATGCCCCTTCAACCAACCACTTCCTCTACCCTTGTTTGGATATGAACAGTCAGGGTAAATAATACAAACAACACATAACATACCAGTGCAGTGCACGAGATAAATTAATGATGCTTACCCGCTACAAACAAGGGAGAGGCATACACATCATACACTGGAACATAGAAACATTCAAACTAACACACGAGCATGACGAGTGGCACGCATAGGCGTAGATCGGGGGGGGGGGTGGTACATACAATCATCCCCCAATGTTGACGCCTTTTGTAAGCTTATTATGTCGCCAAATGGGGCTGAATTCACTATACTTCAAGAAATTGTTTCCAACCTCATCCCCTCACCAATGTCAAAAAAATCTACGATACTGGTGGCACGAGATCAAATTAGTGAGCGAGTTGGTGCAGTAGTCATTGGTAGTTGTTCCCTCGCCTTACACCACCAGTCACCATAGGAACAGAAATCAATACTGCATTCAATGTTGATGTTCAAGCAGCATGGACAAAATATTCTAATATGGGGTACGGGAAAGATCAAAAGGCCCAATGTTTTCTGTTTTTAAAATGTCTAATGAAATATGTATTTATTTTCAATGCCTAGATTACGCCCTTTGTAAAACTCCTCTGATGATCATCCAGGAATCATTCCACTGCAACGGTAAGTGAAGGTCATTGTACACATACATGTCATTATGATTACGTTTATCCATGCATACCTCGTGCACATTAAAACATGACAGACAATGTATTATATGAGAAAACTGTATTTCACCCTAACACGGCACAATCAAGTATACAAAATCCAGCAAAATCCATGCATGCGCATTCATGAATCCCACGTGATGCCATGATTCAATCGCCCTAAGTCACATATACGCACGGTATCGTGTCCGGCCCAGCGAAAGCCATGTGGCTACCGGTCGGTGATCCTGTGGTTGGCAGTCATAGAGACCACTTATACCGTTTTGGAATCCTCATGACTAGACGAGGAATTTAAATTTGTAAATATAACTTTAATTTAAAACCACTTTCGCTATTAAATCATAGTCTAATTACATTATAGAAAGGTTAACTTACGATTTTATTTACTGTATTTTCAATATAAATGACCTGAATTAACTCGGCTAATAAAGCCTGACAATTCGATGCATGCAGCCAAGCCAAACGTGTTTAGTGTGTTTCAGGCATAACAAAAACGCTTTCAAACCTTTCTTACAAAGATTTGGTCGTGAAACATTAGACACTGGTCCCTTATTGACGGTGAGGTGACTCCAAATAGCAATTTGTACAGTGTGCGGTTGGCCTGGTATGACTTGATAGATATACACGAAAAAAGCTAGTTAGTTGTGGCTGCGGCGGTTTGAAAAGTGTATTTAGTAGATCCAATAAAGAATAGTTCTGGAGCAAACCGTTTACATAAATGGGAATTTAATCCACAAATTTATTTACGATATTTCGGCCCTATATACCTTTATCAAGTGTGAGCTGCGATCCGCGTACCTGAAAACAACCCAATAAAAATTGTTGCGTGAAGTGCGTGCGAGCAAAAGCATACGCGTGTAGTTTTAATTGTTAATTGTTCATAATGAATGGATTCATTCGTTTTTGGATATTGGCTATGGTTATCTATATGCCTAAATGTTATCCTAATCAACAATTGTTACTTATAAAATGTAACACCATAATCATGACAGCATGTATCGTACTTTTGATAACATGTCGAAGGCGAAACAATCAATGTTAATAATGCTAAAATTCAGTGCGAAATAGGGAGTTACACGGTGACAAGATTACATTAGAGACATACCAGTCCATACACGACCTAGTCCTACGACAGGACAACTTTTGTGCAAATCATGATATCATTCATGTAGCATAGGTAAAACAATCAGTGTTAAGAGGGCTGGCATTTTCTTCGGATGGGACGGGGGTTACAAATATACTGGGGTCATACATTTTTGGGAAAAAATAGGGGGGGGGGTCATAAAATATTTGATGACCAAAATGTAGGGAGTCGGTAAAGAGGCGGTAAACTGGTTTAAGCAATACAAAGATCTCGGTTTATTTGCTGTTTTATGAGTTCATTAATTTTGCATTTTAAACAAAAGATAACGGGCATATACGCACAAGATTTTAAGGATTTTGTTTCTTTTCCAACGTAAATGAACAACGAATGTCAAATGCAAACCTCTAAACATTAAACTATGACAATCATGAGTAATAAAATAAAGTAAAAACAAAACAACAAAACAAAAAAACAAAACAACAAAACAAAACCGTCGGTCGCAAACAACAACAAAATATGTTTCCGAGCAAAACAACAAAAGACTTCCGCATAAGGTTGTTTTAAACTTGGGAAGCGTTTGAGACAAACTATTAAATATTAAGATGGCCTTATTTATATAAATCCATTTGCAATATTTACTCGAAGAAAATCAACTATATAGTTTCAAACATTTGCAACTGAATGAAGCTATGAGAAAAGCTTCTTGTGCTTCATTTTCAGTCTATAATGAAAGACAGAGATAAAAGGACTAGTTCGCGTCTGACGTCAGGGCAAAGGTGCGCCGTGATTGGTTACCGACCTGCGCAGTACGGTATTTTCTGTCTAGTTGTCAGAATTTCAGACGCGAACTAATCTTTTTATCTCTGTCTTTCATTATACTTATTTGAATTTGTTATAATCATGACATATTTTTATCTATAAATTTACACAGACTGTCCAAACGAGGAAATTCAATTGTCTTTTAACACCTCCGTTACTATTCAATCTCCTGGCTACCCTGCTTATTATCATAACAACATTAGATGTGAGTGGACAGTAACACCATCAGCGATGAGGAGGGTCCTAGTGCAATTCCTGTTCTTCAAACTTGAACTTGGATATGACATTTTAAATGTTGGCTCTTTCCACAATCCAAGGGTTCTTGCTTATTCTGGTTATCCTGGTTATGATAAGTCTGACACACCTATCATATCCCCTGTTAACGAAAGTTTACAATTTGAATTTACATCAGACGCCGGTATCACAGATCAAGGATTCTCATTATTAGTAACTGATGCAGAAGATGGAGGTAAGAAACTCATTAAGGGTTCTGACAGGGGCAAACGTAAAGTACAGGTATCTGGAGAGAGGAAGCGGTGGGGATCATGAAATATTCATCTGAGGTCATCCAAGGTCAAATGTCAAATGTTAAAGTTGCTCCGATGTAGCTGTAACTCTTGGAAAACAGGCCCTGGGACTTGGGGAGTATGAAACCGCAAAGGTCATCCAAGGTTAAATGTCAGGTCAAATTTAAAGCTGCTCAGATTGGCCTGTAACTCGGGAAAAATCATCCCTGACTACTTGGGGAGTATGAAACCGCAAAGCTCATCCCCCCCTCTGGCCGTGCCAAAAATCCTTGCCCCCCTTTTGACGTGCCAAAAATCTTTGCCCCCTTTTGATGTGCCAAAAAATATTTTGCATATTTGAACGTGTTCCTAACGTTTTCCTACATCTTTTTAGGGTGTAATATAGAAACGGTGCTCAAAATATCTGCGCCAAAAATCGCTTACCCCCCCTTTCGTCCTGTCACAAATGCTTGCCCCTTTTTTGCCTGCATGGAGCATGAGTAGTCAACAACAGTTTACCAGAGGTCAAAGCCCAGATGAGGTCAATAAGAAATCACCGCCTGATATTCGTGGCTCGTGAGCCACAGTAGCTCTAGTTTATTATTGTTAATACAGCTCTTTTCCGCATACCTACGTTACCATTCGTTTTGGTGATTTACTAATATTATATATTTTGTGACTGCATTTTGACGTTTTCAATGCGTTTTGAGCTTATCGTGAAATTAACGCTGATATCTGGATATGCTCCCTTTAGAATTTATGTCTGATCGTTGGCTTTTGCAAACAACAGAATGTAGATTAGCTCCGGATGAATGTCATATTCCTCTAGGTGGGTTTCTCAACGATATGATTACTTTGAATAATCTCAAAAAAGGGGCACGATTAGATAGATTGTCTTTATATTTCGCGCATGAAAGCTTGCGTCTGGGGACCGTTCACAAACACTTGATGCAAAAAAGGGGGAAAAACACCATTTTCTATGCGGTTGACGTTCATTTTGCATGTCCAAAGGTGGGGGGGGCTGAAAATATTTTTAGGTCCGAAAGGGGGCCCTGAAATAAAAGTGTGAATTTTTCTTTTTGCATCAGGCCCCCATGTTACAAGTGTTTGTGAACGGTCCCCTGTGCCTATACTATACTTCAATGGATAAGTTTGTTGGTTATTATTATGATTTATACCAAAATGTTACAAAACATGTGTTGTGATTGGCACCTGCATGAAAAATCTCTTTGTATGCCTTCCTATCAGCAAGCCGACCAATCACTGACCTTGTTATAGGCTTGATTGGGCATTGCCATTTACAAAAATGATCCAGAATAAGACTGAGTGGCTTAGCAGCTGGTCACTACATAATACTACAGGGAATACAGTAGTTTGACAATGGATTGAAAGACCCATTATTGATTAGGCGCGAATATTTTGCGTGTAGGCTATAGCAGAACATTATAAATAATAGAATGTTTGGAATGTTGTAACTAAAATACTAAATGTTTTCTGAACAATGTATTAAATATCTTTCTTACTACGCCTCACCCATTATCCGGTTTCATTGCCTCATGCACATTATTTGGTGTAAAGCATTGCCCTTTATTTCTTAATTAAGCTTTAACGTAATACACATTGTGTGTTGTGTTAATATGCACCAAACTTTACACACGATACCCCGGTATTCAAATCTTAACGAATGGTAGGCTCACGGGGTGGGTAGGGACATTTCCCCATCGAAGTGATCATTTTGCAAAATCACATTAAAATCGGCAGGTGATTTGCCAATTGGCTCGATGCACCTAACCCCTCCCATTATCGAATTATTTACTGTACGCCACAGATGCAAAACATGATCATTAATGACCTCTGTATAATCTAAGTACAAAAATCATTCCATGCGATACCTGGAAGTGATTCCAGTGTTCACACAAATAGAGATAGCTAAACTAATAAAGGACGATTCGTATTACTTAAATATAATAAATTGACTGACGTTTAACATGACAGACATTATGTTCATAAAAGTTCATCTTTGTTGGTATAAATCATGATTTTCATTTAAACCTTTGATCCAAACACATGGAAATAATTCCTACCTCGGAATTGTCAGATGGTTCTCCATCTTTCATCAGCGAGTGAGTAAATGTATAAGGTCGTGATATTTTTTACCTTTGACCTGATAACAGACTCGTAGACTCCTGGAAGCTTGAACCGGGCCCGTCTTTGTTGAGAGATGGTTGGTTGGCAGTTGGCTTTGATGTGAACAGCTTCTTTGACTCCACGTTGGAACCACTTATATTATACAAGTCTGTATTGAGCAGCAACGTATTCATTCAGTGTAGTTATTACACTCCTCGGTCAGCAGATCGTCATAGATAATAAGCGTTAAACATTATAAAGAGTGTTTTATGTCTATTGAAATTTGTAATGAGATATGTATCTATTTGAAGAGCTTATTTCCAGACCGTGTTAAGTCCACAAACACATGTGTGAATGATGTGTCTGATTTACCTGTGCGATATTGCTATGGGTTGTGATGCTATTGGTATTATAATTTCAGTTGGATGCACCAACTACAAAGCAAACAGTGGATGGACGCACAGTAACAATACTGTGTGAGGCCTTTGATTCCCAAATGAGAACAAGAGTCTGCATTTTGTTAACCATTCATTATTGTGGTAAATAATGGCTTGTTGATGGTACAGCTCATTGTTGCTAATGTCAAACTTGTCAAAGTATAAATTGTGATTGTATCACACAAGTAATTGAGACACTTGTGGTTGTGGACTTAACCCGGTTTTGAAATAAGCTCTTCATTTCTATTCTCTTTAACTAGATTATGATCTGTGCCAAAATGGTCTGGAGATTATTCGAGAATCATTCAACTGCTATGGTAAGAGAAGGGCACTGTACACGTTCATGAATCATGAGAACCCCATTACAAGTCAAACGATAGCTATCCGTTACTATTAGACTACCTGGGAAACCGGGTCGCGATTTTACGTCCTATTGTTGAAATATAATTAAGACTATTTCACCGATGAGTGAGCAGAAAGGAAAATATTAGATTTACATTAACAATAGTTACGGTATTGTTGGTCGAAGCAGCCAAATATCGATTTTCAGTACCTAAATATTATTGAAAAATAATGCTTTGGTGTTTTGTAAAAGTTCATTCTACAAATCATATACTTTGAAAACTTGCTTAATTAAATAAAGGGCGGGATCTCATTAGGCGATGAAAATAATATATCCGAAAAAGACATAAATAATCCAAAAACTATGGAACAATTATTTAGAGTCTCATTTTTGTAAGGAATTTCTATCTGGAAATCCCTCTGGTAATTCTAGCTAGAAATACACAAAATATCGAATCATGCTGTAAACATATAGACATGTTAAACACCATCTGATCTCTTCACTTCACCGTACACATGGTATAACAATATTGATTAATCGAATCAATATTATGAGAGATCAGTGTTTTATGCCTTATTAGCGGCATTGCGATTTCCAAACGTAGACATCGGACGTACGTTGATCTATTCAAAACCACTCTCCTGTATCGAAGCGAGGTCACGTATTTAGCTATTTTTGAAGATATTCCACGTGCGAAATCGACGTAGATACATCGTTGAAAATGCACAAAATTTGTCCATTTCACAATATATTAAAGGCAGTCAAAGATAATGAACATACGAAGGAAAGTCTAATTATTATTATGATCCTTTTTGTTTGTAACAAATCATTATAATAAAGGTACAGCGATGTGTTAAAAATGGACTAAATTTAAACGCAATATTCATACGCAAAGATTGCCCACTGAAATGTGTGTGATACTTTGTGTAAAAATATGACATTGCGATATCCCATTTTGGATTCCAACGTAGAATAAAACGCAGATGCTACGTTGAAATATGCTGATTTTACCTCATGTCTAAGTCCATGCAACGCGCTCAATTTTCAGGACGAAAAAGTATCATTTTAAATGTAAAGTCATGATGTATGGATGTAATGATCGTTAATCTGCCAAAATATATGTTTTTGGGCAACTATAATATTTGGGGAACACAAAAAAACAATTAAGTTTAATCAGCATGTAGGTCAAAATTTTAGTCAAAATCAAAAGCGGCCTGTTAGAATTAAGCAGAGTCTCAGCTTACTGTTATTTTTTCAATCACTATGCCCTCTATCGACCTAGATTAGATTAGACGAAATAGTATAGTCTTTCATTCCAGCTGACTCGTTCTCCTTCGTGACGAATTAGCACAATCCAGTTTGGAACCGAGACTAGCAATATTTAGCACCGTATTAACGTACGTAAAAACGTACTTGAAAACGTACGTACCACGTGCTGCGTTTGGAACATCGCAATGTCTCTATTGACTTTTAATGTGGCGTTCTGAATAGTAAGCTTAAAAACATAGCAAAGACTTGCAATTAATGGAGTTCCCATGATTGACTTTCAGACTTGAAAGTATGTATACTTTCATATGTACCTGCACTTAGTACTATATTTTATGATAATGAAGAAGTCTCTTTTACCTGCTCGTTGGAACCTTGCAAATGTATTAAGTTATGCTACCCTGCGCATAACAGATTCTCAAACGAAACCCACTCATATCGGCAATTAGCTGTCCCATTATCTACCAAAATTGGAACAAGCTAAATCCGTTGCTACTAAACATACAGCTAGCAAGACGTGTTTTGCAAGCTGTATGCAGGCATCTACAAAACACGTTTCTGGAGTTAAACTCCGTCATCAGTTGCACTGTGAAAATCTAGAATGGTTCTAAAACTGAACCATGTTTAGATTTTGAACATAAATTCGATGTGTCGATTAGCTATCGGTTAACTTTTACTAAAGCTCTCCCGAATTACTACAGCACCATGACAAGGTCATCTTGCGCCGCAATATTGATTAATTCCAGACACTCTATAGGTTTACTACTTTATTTGTTCATAGCATTACAACATATACTAGAAACATGCTACTTAGTTGAAGAATGTCTATATAAAAGCATAAAATAAAGCATAGACTCCGAACGTGGATCTATGAAAATTTCAGCACGAGTAGCCATTTCTGGTCTTTCGTGTGATGATTGCTAAAAATGACCTTCCTGTCCTTAAGCACGAATATCCATTTCGGATCTCTCGTGTTAGGATATTAACATGAAAACAAAATTAATGAACTCATGTTAGCATGATATTAAAGTCCAAGCTTGAACTTAAAAGCACATTCTAGTATATACTAACTCCAGCTCTACAAGTACAGAGCTGCTGTATCGTCAACGCCGAATGTTTTGAATCTAGTTACAAAGTTTCTCAGAAGTTTAGTTTATTATATCAGCAAAGCATATGTTAGAAATTCCAGATACAGCCTAGAAAGTCACGATAATTTTGCCACGTTAATTAAAAATGCAAGTTTATTTTAAAATCCATGATGACTAGAATCAACAATCTTTTCATAGTTGATTAATCAATACAATCAGCGGCTCCGCGGAGACGGTCGATTAGATCAAAGGGTGATTAACAGGTTATTGATTGACATGTTAATTAGTATACATGTTACACTTGAAATAAAATAAGGTATTACAAGTTAGTAATTACCAAGCAATTTCCAACTTATATAATTAATATATTTAACATATCCCATAGTTTTGGGCTTTCATTTTATATTTTAATATAATTTTCATCGCCTAAGACATTTTCCGACTGGATGCAGTTTCCATCCGGGACCTATTTCATTTTTAATTTTGATTTATTGTTGTTAATGAGTTATGTACGTTTTACAAAAGTGTTGTTGTTCTAGCCCTATTTACAACATAACTCAAGAACCACAGGACCTACAAAAGTATATCTGTGATGAATTAAAGTTTTAACTTCAACACTACACTATTTTTTCGCTCACCTGGAACGTTTTCACTAGTCCGACTAGCGTC